>NC_049905.1:21903282-22203282 GCF_001411555.2 Juglans regia | reverse complement strand
AATTTGCAGTACTGTTAATTAAGGTCCTTTTAACTCTTCCTTAAATATTCATGATCTCTGCCTGACCTGATCTAGATTTTATGAGGAAAGCATGCATGCATGAATCATGATTATCATGTTGACTAATTATTACATAAGAAATATGGAATTAATTGTACGTGTATTTGTTCATGTTAGAAGGTTTATGATCATGAGTTGTATATATGAATTACCCCTTATATATTAGGTCATAGCCCCAATATAAATATTATAAGACCCAAAAGTAAGAAACGGATCGAGAGGCAACTTACAATAAAAGGATTATGTTATATTATGTTAATTATTAGTAAAATCCACACCCATATGGGCATACAGATGCACATATATTAAATATACCACCTCCTAAATATTTCTTTAACAAAGCTTTTGTCGGCCAAGACGTGACTCAAACAGTACTAGATTTCTTTCTTTCAAAATGGAAAGCTACGAGATCATATCATCTCAAATTCCAAAGCTCACTACCTACCTACTATGTCTTTCTACTATATATATATATATATATATATATATATATATATATATATATGGAAGATTATATATATTTGTTTGTCAGTATATTTACCACATTTTGGCTAACTGAATGAGACCAACCTGGCCGGGCACGTTTTATGCAAGGAAGAAGGATTTTAGAGAAACTCTCTCTTTTTCCATTTGTCATTTTAAGTAGTAAAGAGCTATAGAGATGCCAAAGAAGATTAGAAAGTGGCGGGTGAAAACTAGTGTGTTACTACCTCTTAAGCTTCCATTGTTTTGTATGAAAGCTTGGTTGAAGGGCTTAATTAAGCAAAGGGACCTGTTATCACCTAAGGAAAATTATACTCCTAACTGTTCAAGTATAACACCAATAACGTGGCAGACAGTAAAGCCAACATTCTTTTATTGTTGATATAACTAGCATATCAATATCTATCATGTCAATGATATTACATGAGTATTACACTTGGAGTGTTACAAGTAGCAAAGCTCTATCACTATAACCTCATTGCTTTGTATTTGGAAATGGAGATCTTCTCCATATTGAGGAATCAAGCAATCACGTTTAAATGGGAAAAAAAAAAAAAAAAACAGAAAAATGCTTGACATTCAATTGGAGACAGACCAGTGCTTTTGGCACCCAAACATTTTGGGATAAAAGTGGTGAGTCTTTTTGTCCCTGGTGTGCATGTGTGATATTCCTCCTAACAAGACTACTCTGCCTCCTACCAGATTAGTGAGAGCAGTCAAAAGATTAATGAGAGCAGTACTCAAGTCAGAAAACTGACCACTAATTTGTTTGGTCTGCTGTGTCAAGACCATGACACGGTTCCTTAGATTCCAATGATTATTTCTAAATAGGAATTTCTAGAAGAATGTGTACGGTATGATTAAGTTGAAAGCACCTTAATCATATTTGACAAATCTCACCGCAAAAATGACAGCTAGGAAACAAATTTAGCAGAATATTATAACATAGAAGAAGGTAGGAAACAAATTTAGCAGAATATTATAATATAAAAGAAATAAAGGATTTAGGCTTGAGATTTTTGCATGCACCAATTAAGTAAGACTTAAAAATCCTTTTTACATATTTAAGATGAAGGTACAACTGCAATCCTTACCTTTGTAGCAGGAGGAGCCTGTGAAGTAGAAAGAGGAGCCTGTGATCCAGTTTCTCGGTACTAGAAAAGTTTTGAAGTTGTGCTCTTGATTTTTCTGAATCACTTTCTATGGTATTGATTTTTGTATAATTATGAAGAATAAATAGAAATGAAGTTTGACAATATGATAATACTCACGTGAGGATATTTATCTCACAAATTGATGATAGATAAAGAGAATTGAGTGAAAGAATTTGTGCACCAATGACCTATATTTATAGGCCATCATGCATCGGTTGGCAAATGGCACAATCATTGGTAACTCAATGGTTGGCAAATAACACAATCTTAAGAAGTGACACAATATTTTGACTAAATCAAAAAGTTATGTCTCTTGACACTTCCTTAACCATCACCCCTATGGGGACCATCACCATGGAGATGGTATCATTTCAAGGGGCACATAGTTTGATGATCATACCCATTAAAATTACATCTCCCACTTGATCATACAAAACGGTGATGATCTAGTTGAGTATATTACCTTGGTACCAATATGAGCTTTCCACTACTCAAGTCTCATTTGCATAACAAGCTTCTACGTGCACACATTTTTCATTTTTGTCATTACCTTATCTGACCTCCCTATTTATCATGTGTGCTTCCACTGATCACATATTAGGGGTGGCTTCATTTCACTAAAAAATATTTAGTGAATGATATCAACTCTCCGTAACTAGATCAATAATCAATATCTCTGTCACAATTGACGACTTCAGCCGAATACATGACACATGTATCGACCTGTGCTGAATTTTCGTGAAGTACTTCCTCTAGAGGCTATGCCTAAGGTTTTTCCTAATCACCTTATCAACGACTTTGCAAATGATTAATCATTTACTTGGGTAATCAAATCACATGTCACTAAAATTTTAGTGAATGACACTGAATTTCCATTAAGTATTTCCTCTCATGAGTCTTTCCTCAATCACCTTATCAGCGACTTTACCATGATCAACATTTTACATGGTTAATCAACCTACACTGAAATTTTATCAAGTACTCACCCTAAGGCCAATACTGAGGTTTTTCTTGATCACCTTATCAGTGATTGTACAAATAACCAAAATTTTCATTTGGGTATCATCATAACTCTATTGAGGTTTATATAGCATAGTATAAATGTATCTTATACTATTCAATTTGTAAAAATTATCCAAAGTTTCAAATTCTCCTCTTCTATCACTATTCAAACTTTTAATGGGCTTACCAATTGGGTTTCTACTTCAAATTTAAATTCTTTAAATTTCTTGATTGCCTCATATTTATTTTTGAGTAACTAGATATGCCCATATCCTGAATAGCCATCAGTAAAAGTAATAAAGCACATCATTCCTCTATAGGTTTTAATTTTAAAAGGTCTACAAACATCAGAATGTATAATTTCTAATAAATCTGTAGATTTCTAACTTTTTGAAAAAGATTTATTACTCATTTTTCCTATGATACATAGTTCACATATATCAAAATTATCTAAATTTATTTGTGGTATTAATCCACTTTTACACATTCTGATCATCTTATTTTTATTTATATGGACTAATATTAAATGTCATAAATATGCATAATTTTTAGACACATTCAAATAATCAGAAATAGATACTTTATTAATTTCAACATTCAGTACATACATATCATGATATTTCACTCCTTTCACTAACACATTGCCATTACTTATTATAACGGTTCCAGACTTAAAACTCAATTGTGTAACCTTTCTGATCTAGTATAGGCACTGGTATTAAATTCTTACGAATACTAAGTACATACAATACATCACTAAGTAAAATAATGGAATTATTCACTCTAAATTTACATGTACCTTGTCCCAAGATATCGTAGTATGTGTTGTTGCTCATATACACTATGTGCTCTCTTATTTGTTTATCTTCAAGTTTGACAAACATATCTTTGTTCATGTATATAGGTTTTGTTGCTACAAAGTCAACCCACCATGAATCTGATGCTGATTTCACAAGCATTACTTTTGAGACTATCGTCAAAATTTCCTTGCTTTCTTGTGCTTTTCCCTTATTAGGACATTGTAAGTTGTAATGTTCATTCTTTCCACACTTCAAACAGTTTCTAGTAAATGGTTTATTTTGTTTCTTTTTCAGCCGTTTCATTTTCTTAAACTGTTTTGGCTTCATCTTGTTCTGTGTAGAACGTTTGTCCTGAGCCATCAATAAATTGGATGATTCACTATCTTTATTCATTATCTTAATCATTTCTCCTTCAAGTACTAAAAGTACTAGAAGGGATGTCATTGTTATTTCATTTACACTATGTGTTAAAGAAGTAACAATATGATCTCAAGATGAAATAAGACTATTTAGTATGGTTGTAACTTGCATTTTATCAGTGAGAGGATGACCAACATCATGTAATTCTTTTGCAATTAACTTCATTAGAAGTATATGATCGCCAATATCATCATTCTCTTTCATACAAGTCCGGTTATACTTATAGAATAATAACTGTATATAAGTATCTGACCTTAAATCATACTTTATTTCAACTGTATCCATAATTTCTTTATCAATTTCATAATTTCATATAGTGCAAAATTAAAATTTTTGCCCTTACATTGTGTTCTTCCCATTTATCTTAATTTGAAGTGCTGCTCCCACTTTCATTTGCACCATTTTCTACAATTTCAGATGATTTTGGTGTTGTTAATGTATATAAGGTCTTTTTATGGGTTAGAAGAAAAATTATATGCCTTTTATAGGCCTGAAAATTTCTTCCATTCAGTTTTTCTATCCCCAAAGGATCAATACTTTTATTCGGTGTTATGAATAATAAACCTTAAAAAATTAACAAGAAGAAGAATGTAGAAATAATAAATGTGTACTATTTAAATACAATAGTTCAAACGTGAAAAATTAAAATTATTATAAATTTAATAGTAATAATAACCCTTGGATTTAATCCAAGGTGGCAGCCTCGAAATTCTCCTATTATATTTTATATAAGGAGAATAATGAAAGTGACGCCTCGATCGAGAATATCCGCGACCTTTCTTTGATGTTTCACCTCTTTCAAAAAACTTTTGGCGATAATTTCTACGAACGTGTGCATTGTAATGTTTTGCATGAAATTTGGAGCACAACTTTTGAACGGACTAATTTGGGCTTGAAATGATCTCGAATGGCCCGAAAAAATAAATCTATCACGAACCGGTTCAAAAAATCGAGTTAATCGGTTCAGTCGGTTCAAACCGGGTTCAAGAGAAAACTGGCTGTCAGCGACTCGATTAAAGGCTTGGTCAATGGCTCGGCTCAAAAATGGGCTTGCGGCTTAGCTTGGAGGAGATTGAACAACATCATTTGGAGGTAGGCGTTGTGCCTGTTCTTTGCCGAAAACGATGTTGTCGTTTTTCTCCTTAGGTTGAACGACAATGTTGTTTAGCCTAGATGGAATTTGAATCTCTTGAACGTTGGACGAAACGACATTGTCATTTGGCTGCTTGTCGTTTAGCCCACTCACATTTTGAATCTGATGACCTTTGGACAAAACGGTATAGGGTCTTCTTCTTCCTTGCACTGGGAGTTTTCAGAAGCTGTGAAGCTCTTGTCTTCACTTTTGTCTGCTAGACGGTGACCAGCGTTGAGGATTCTAACGTGCTCCCGAGATCCATGAAGTCTAATGGCAGTGAAGGGCTTCGGCGATGGCCGAAACAGTGACAATGTGTGAAAATGAACTAGGTAATTCATTGTTTCTTTGTGTAAAATAATACTAATAATTTTCTTGAAAATAATAACAACTTACAAGATTTTGAAAATCTCCAATGTACTCTAGACCCCTCACCGTGATTTGAAAAAGCTCCATTCATGGATTTTCAAGCCTTCAAGATGATTATAATATGCAAGTGTGGTTGCCAAACTTAGTACTTGTCTATTTATCATCTTCACAATACGCAAAAAAGTTCCCTTTGATATGACCTGATTCTTGATACCACTATAGAATTATAAAGAACAAATAGAAACAAAATTTGGCAATATGGTGACACTTTCATGAGGGTATTTGTCCTACAAGCTGGTGATGGACAAATGGAATTGAGTGAATGAATTTGTGCACCAATGATCCCTATTTATAGGCTATCATGCACCGGTTGACAAATGATACAATTTTAAGAAGTGACATAACATTTTGACTAAATCAAAAGGTTGTGTCTCTTGACACTTCCTTAACCATCACTCCTCATGGGAACTATCACCATGGAGAGGGTGTCATTCCAAGTGATACACCGTTTGGTGATCACACCTCTTAGAATTACAATTTTATCTTCTATGGACACATTGTTATCCCTAAGTTGGTCAGCCAGATTTTGGGCTTCATTCAGTCGGACCTCTCTCTCTCTCTTTATCTCTCTCTCTCTCCTCTTCCTTTTTTCACATGTATTCAACTTCTTAAGGTGTGATTTATTGGAGAATTTTTCACTTTCAACCATTCCTTAAAGGTTTTCATAAGCCTATCGAAGGTCGTCATCATTGCTAAAGCCATCTTGGGATAATTCTAGCATGATCAGATGGCATAATGCTACTTTCTACTGAAGTGATAAAGGCCATAAATTTTTAATCTCACCAATTGAAGAATCATTGTTAAAGTCACTAGAATCTGATTCAATGTGACTCAACATAGCATTCATGACTTTTCCTTATGATATATATATATATATATATATATATATATATATATTTGGACAGTTGGATCTAATTTCCCATAACCATTATATCTAAGCCTTGGAGGATTTTTTTTATTGGCATCCCTAGAGTCTTTAACCTTTTTATCTCTTTTGTTTCCGTCAAGGAATCCTAATAAAATCAAAGATTGAGATGTGTATGAGATTTAAGCTTAGGAGAAATTTTTCACGGACTGCCATTCTTCATGCTCATTGTGGGGGTGGATGGATTGCCATGCATATCAATGACCCTTGAGTGTCAAGGTGGGAATTTCTAGTGATGGTGGACTTTATTTATAAGAAGACATGTTATATCCATACCAAATGATCATGCAAAAAGAAGGAAAGAATGGGTATGTTGATGTCGTGTTTCGCAGCCCGAGTAGTACCACGACAGCCAAACTCTCAGGACCTGCAGCTAGGAAGAAGAATGAGTTCCGATGACGTCCGGGATCACTCCGATGCCAAAGTCAATAGAGAATATTTGAGTGACGAAGAAAGCTAAAGTGAGTCAAGTAGAAGAAGAGTTCAGAGAGCCTTCCCTAGGGAGGGATGGCTATATTTATACCTGGCTTGGACTCGACTACTGAGGGAGATCGTGGGGGTGTTAAGACGTGCTTGGGTCAGATCTGCCACCACCGTCCTGCCATGGCAGTATGTCAGGTCGTGGTTGTGCCGTCCTGGCAACACATTGTTGCATGTTGGGCTTCCTGACACGCATTGAATGTGGCGTGTCTCTGGTCTAGCGCGTCCATGATCGGACATGCCCAACTACCTGTGCCCTACTGCAGTTGTCCGCTACGTAACCTATTGTAGGGCTTGGCAGCCCTCTGAGGTCCGAGGCAATCAATGCCTTATGGTGGGCTTCTTGACGGGGCCAAGCCCCATGCCAAGGCCTGTTCGGATGGGCGGACAAGTTGTGGGCTTGGCACACTGCCTCTTGGGCTCTGGCCTGCTTTGGGTTTCCACCTAAGGGGCTTGGGGCCTCTGCGGCTTGATCTCTTTGGGCTTGGGCCTTTCTCCGGAGGGGCCCCTCACAGGATATCCTCTGCATGAATGTTAAGAGAGGGTACATGCTAAGAATTATACTGAACTAGTCGATAATGGAAAAGTGGCCAACGAGATTCTCTTCAAAGGATCATGGAAAAGTGGCAGTTGAAGAAGAGACGTTTCCGAGTTTCATATTCGGAATTACATGAGCATGGATGTGAACTGGTATGGGCTAGATATGTAAGTCAATTGTGACTAATCCCTTTTAGGTTTCATGCATGCAGATCAGGTAGGCGGCACATCTATTCCTAATGATTGATCGATGAATCTGATATGGGAGCCAAATTGATGATGACATTATTAGAGAGTTTTAGTCATGAGAGATCAGGCCGACCGTTACATTTGATATTAGATTGGGAAGGTATAATGCAGGCTGGACTCTATTATTGATTACTTTGAGACTCAATCGAGACTGATCTTTTTGTGTTTATCGTGTACATATGAGCCTCACTTGTATTATTTACGAATGCAGCACTACAAGCTGGAGAGTACTAGTTTGACAGAGATCACTTGAATTAATAACCAAGCGGATTAATTGCTAATTCATGGGATCGATACAGAGCCTCATCAATGGGCGGCAGTGACGAATTTGAGAACCAAATTAAGATAATCAAAGCTGCAGCTTGGTCTACATATACATATTACATATTTTTATACATATATATATATATATATATCTACGTAGCTTGTATGGATTGGAACACTAGATTCTGTATTTATAATACATTATTGGGGTCACTGTGGAAATGAGGTGTCCTTGAGCTATTTAGAATAATGTGAAGGAGAAATTGCATTAATCCGTGGCTATTCTAAGCCATTGAAAAATCAGTGCATGTAAGGCCTGGTTATTTGTTGAAAATGGGATTTACCCTTGTCAGTATTTTCCAATTAACTCGATCTTTGTAATTTAAGTAATGGTGTTTGTCGTTTTGTTTCTGCTTAATTGTAAAAGTTGTAGGTACTGATCTTAAATTCAATCATTATATAAAAAAACATTTTTCATATGTTGTTCTGGCACCTCAATCGGAGTGCCTAGCTTGCTGGGACAATAATATGACAGCACTCATAAATCAAAAATTATTCCCTGTGGGGGAAGTGAACTTTTTTGATATAAACTAACCACCAAACGCAAACATACACCTAATTGGATATAATTTCCAGATCCAAGGAGAAGATGATCATCATCAGAAACCTCCCGGCCCTGTATCACAAGCAGGTGAACAGTGGATATTATTGGTGCACCCACCAAAACATATCTGAGATAGAAAACAAAGGTGGAAAAGAAAGTGAGAATCCCCTTTGACTCGAAAACTTGCATTATTTTCATTCATATGGGCCATGAAAATGATCTCTCACGTGTCAAGCACGTCCTACGAATATAGTACTCGATCATATACTATTATGACGGTCACATATAATATAAAATAAAGTGTAGACTTATGAGGGGACTTGGTTGTATAGTGAATATTTCAGCTGTAGTCTTTTGGGTTCAAGAGAAAATGGGTAAGTTTCAAAGGGTCTGTGTCTTTTGTGGAAGTAATTCAGGGAACAGAAAGATCTTCAGTGATGCAGCTCTGGATCTTGGAAGAGAACTGGTCAGTACTCTCTCTCTCTCTCTCTCTCTCTCTCTCTCTCTCTCTCATACACATGATACACTAGTCATGAACACCTATATCCGGGTTTCAAACATTCTTTTAAGGGTTTTAAAAAGGTGTTTTGCTGCAGGCGGAGAGGAAGATGGATTTGGTGTATGGAGGAGGGAGTGTTGGGCTGATGGGATTGGTTTCTCAAACAGCTTTTGATGGTGGATGTCATGTGCTAGGGTAAGAGATTAAATGGGGAAGCATATAAACATAAGATCACTTAAGCTTTTTCAGTGTTTAACAAAGTAGAATAAATATATATAATATATATGTTCTTGGGTGTAGTTTTTCCTTTTTGATGATTTATTGGGTTTAGTTTAATGTATGTTCCAAGTCTCTTTCTAGTGCATATATTTCCGTATATATAGACCAAAAAAATCTGGACTAATTCATGTTGTCATTTCGTCTTTATTCTAACTGAGAATGATCTTTTTCCGTTTCTTGGTTAGAGTTATCCCAACTGCACTTATTCCTGTTGAGGTATATATGAAGATCTCTCTCTCTCTCTCTCTCTCTCTCTCTCTCTCTCTCTCTCTCTCTTGTGGATGTGACTAGTACTACTTATGAATTGTTCTCAGATATCTGGCCATGCAGTGGGAGAAGTGTTGATTGTATCAGATATGCACGAAAGGAAGGCTGAAATGGCTCGTCAAGCTGATGCTTTTGTCGCTCTTCCTGGTATATATATGCAGATATATGTGAATTTTGAGATCGAAAAAGAAAGTACATGTACATAGCATAAATAAGAGTTTCAATTAATTTGTTAGATATTGATCGATGCAAGTTTTTCCCCCTTAACCCTTTCTCTCTGTTATTTAAATATGAATTAGGAGGATATGGAACCATGGAAGAGTTGCTTGAGATGATAACATGGTCTCAGCTTGGAATACATAACAAACCAGTAAGTTAAATTGCCTTTTGCTCCTCATGACATATATGAACGTTTATATAAATAGAAATTAAGCACTAATTCAATTTAATTTGGGGCATTTACAGTAGTAATTCCCAAAGTTTCCTCAGTATGTATATATATATATATATATCATGATATATATATATATATATATAGAGAGAGAGAGAGAGAGAGAGAGAGAGAGAGAGAATTAGCTAGCTAACACCTGCATGGGTCATCATGTTAATTAGGCTGCATATTATTATATATATCCTTCAAAAGGAAAATGGCCACAATTATGACGCACAAAATTAACCTGGCCTATATATATATATATATGATCTAGGCCGGGGATGTTGATAATTGATCATCATTTTTCTTAATCAATTGTTCTGATCATGACCTATGATACATAATAGCATTAATATATATATATATATATAATATTATTCCCTGATCAACTCCAAGAAAGATCAAAAGGGCAGCTTTGATATTGTATTGACTTGAGGAATCTTCCTCGATCGCTAGCTGCATATATCTATATATATATATATATATATATATATATATATATATATGCTCATTATCCAATTAATTACATATTTTCAAAGCTAAGTTTCTTTTGAAGTTATATACACATGATCGATCTTGATCTCATGCATGATACATGAAGGATGATCAAGTTGACTTAGTGATCATTTATTAAAATTAAAGAATAAATTAAGATATATATATATATAGTACTTCACATGACATGACATGACATGGCGATGGAGTATGATTAATTTGGTGTTCATAAACTTAGATGCAACTAATTGAAGGTAGAATTACATTTAACAATAGAACATATATATTAAATAGAAGCATGTATGTATTAATTGTCGAGAAAAATATTATAGTTAAGTTAAGCAATTAAACACTGTTTGTAGTCCTTTTCGTTTTCATTATTATTTATTTACACCACTTTTTCTGACCGGCCTCTATTGTGGGAAATAAAGAGTAATTATTGAGACCAAATACCGGATCGATAACATGCAGTAATTGGGTCATGAGATCAGCCACAGTATTTTTGGGTTCGATTGATCATCATCATGTCCTAGCCTTAATTCATTATTCTTATCTTCCATATATATATATATATATATATATATATAGGAACTGAAAGTAACATGGTTTAGGCTTCATTTTTAATTTGTTTAAAAAATGTTTGATCCAAGGAATAATTAATCAGATAGAATTTGCACTGGATCATGCATGGAACTCCTCACCATTACTGGAAGTTCCAGGTAGCAGCAATATGCCTGAGGATGGGGATGTTGATGAGATCGAGGACCTGAGGTTGATCAATTATGATAGCTTTTAAGAGAGAGGCCTTTTAAGTTTAAGAGCACTTGGCTAGCTAGCTTATCAATGAGTAATATTATATGCAGTCATAGAGTATATAAGTGTAATACAGTTATTTTAAAAAAGAGTATGATTTACTATTAAAAAATTAATTTTTTTCATATGAATTTCGTATATATTTATTTTTTTTAAAATGATTACTTGATATTTACTTACTTACAACTACAACCATTATTTTTCATAATTAAAAGTAATAATATCTTGATGACCAGATCATCGAGGAAGCAATTAAAGTAAACCGTGGGGTTTGAATGCCTTAAGCCCGTACGTGTATGGCTTTATGTGGTTATTAGCCACATCTGGCCCTCGAGCTTGACAGCTGTCCAAATATGACAGAGATGGCAATGAGTCAGACTTAACACCCATTTTAGGCCCTTAATTAGCCTAATCTTTTCTTTGAAAAAAGTAGTTTATACATAGTGTCACAGCAATCGCTCTCATTCAATGAAAATGGGTTCCAAGTTTAAATAAGAGAAAGTTCGAAAGTACACATCAAAATTGAAGTCGGTGAGATTGAAGCCAATGAATGAGCACGATCATCAGCATGCATGCATGTTTCAGTAAAAAAAAAAAAAAAAAAGAAGCCTTGACTTTAATGCATTTCGGCCAGTTGTCACCTACTAAGCTCAGAACTTTCATGTGTTACTCCATATATATAAAATATATATATATATATATAAATATATTTCCTTATTATTTTTTAAAAAACAAAGCTCAAAAAGTTGTACTATTAAGGCCGTCATCACACTCAAGCATAATTTGGCTGCAAACACAGGTGGGTCTCTTGAATATAGATGGATATTATGATTGCTTGCTTGGATTGTTTGACAAAGGGGTGGAAGAAGGATTTATTGATCCATCTGCCAGGAACATTATCATTTCCGCAAAGACTGCTCGAGAGCTGATACAGAGGATGGAGGTACATATATATATACAATTTCCTTCTACATTAACCACATAAAAAGCACAGAAAATCTCACATTTGGTGAAAATTGCAAAACTATGTTCAATCAGGAAATAGTCGACCAAAAAAGTTAAATGAACAGATTTGAGTGAAGTGTTTAATTCTCCTGCGAGAATAGGACATATTATGAGGGTAGGCTAACTGGGCACATTAGTTATTTAGTTTCTAGGAGTCCTGTACTCTAACTGAGCATGGCAGAAACCTTGGTCAACTTCAAAGCTTCAGGGATGTCAAAGGTCCCAGCACGCTAGTTTTATATGATGACAGAATGCTTTACTTCGAATAGAGTTTTTCCACGTTCCAAAATCCAACCAAGAAGTTAAGCAGGCAAAGACTTTTCGATGAAAACGTGAATAAAAACTATGGCACTGGCATTTTAACTAGCAGTGATATAATCCCTGAAGTCATTTATCATTTATCTTATGTAACTAACTTGTTGCTTGTGGAATTTCTGTAGGAATACATACCCGTGCATGATCAAGTGGCAACAAGACAAAGTTGGAACATTGAAGAAAATCACAATGTAAGTTTGTAGCTGTATACCCTTCTTTTGCCCTCCAGGAGGGGAAGGGGAAGTGCTTATTGTAATAACATTTTCCTAAAAGGTAGTTGAAATCTTATGTGCAAGCAGATAATATAATAAGAATTAGAGAGAGAGAGAGACAGAGAGAGAGAGAAAAGATATTCCAAATGGACAAGGGCACTAATTCTCTGAAGAAACCCTTTCGCTGATTGTGTTTCTTCGATTGACTTCACAAATTGAATGCTTATAGCTACTTGAAGGCTGTGAGTGTTAATTTATGGACTCTCATGTTGCTCAGTTAATTATGCATCCAATTTCTATCACCAAAAAGATAAATATAAAAAAATCGTATAAGGATCAACCAAAGCGGACATGATTGTTCAGTACTCAGTAGACACCAAAATAAATTGATATATAAAAACAAGTACAGGAATTGTAATCACAAGCCAAAAGGGCAAAGCTACCCTGCTTCCCATTACATGGGCAAAAAGAAAAAACACCTCAATCTTCCAATAGCATCTTGTCAAAGAGGTAAATTCCAAGTGCATGCTATAAGGAACAAAAAGCTTTCATTGACCAGCAGAAATATCATTTACACAGCTTTCTTTTCGTCTGTGTTCTTCTTCTTCTTCTTCTCTTCCCTTTACATGATAAACTTAGTTCTCATCCCATATGGGTAAATAACAAATGAGAAAGTCTTTTGTGAAGCTTCTGGGTTCGGGGTAGTCATTAAACAATACAGATATGAGCTAGTCATAATGAATGATCGTCAATGCAATAAGGGAACATATGAACAAAAAAAAACAAACCAGAATTGACTCAAAGAATCAAAACATTAGGGGATAACCCAGCCCGTTCAGCACGTATTGACTCCATCCTTGCAATCTGTTGTCAAATTATAGAACGTTTCCACCCGTGTCTTTGCCCTATAAAGGACCTCAGTATCCACGGCAACTCTCATGTAACCATCAAACTCAACAGGTCGTCCATTATTTAGAAGCATTGTCTCATTGTACCATTCACTTGCATTGCCCCACAATTCTTTGTAATCATCGAGCAAATGTACCTTGTACTGAGATCTCAATTTATCAAAGTAATTGTAAAATGGCTCATTTGTGGCTATATACAGATTCCTCCATGGCTGAATCATACTTTTAAGCTTCGTAAACAGGGCATCAGGGGATGTATCAGAATCCAGATGAGGCCAAAGCTCTTTATTCTGTGCCTTCTTCCCTCGGACCACGTGGACAGCATCAAAATCCCAGTCCATTCGTCCACTGATTTCTGAAACAAGATTCATCAATCTCTTTGATTTCCAAAGAGCGTGCCATGGCCTCTGGATGTACTTGGCAGCTTGCCCTTCACATACTCTATACCAATAGTTCTCCGGCTCCAGAGCATCAAAATGCCTCCATATAACTGTGTTCTTATCTTTCTTAAGTTGCATCGGCGTCACCTTGTAACTCACAACCTTCCTAGTAGGAACTTTCCTTTTATGGCTCCGACGCCATTTCTTCCAACCCATCAAAAACTCACCCTCCTCCACAATCGATGCCACCTCCTTAAGATGCTCAAAGTCAAAATAATACCGAAAATCCTTTCCCTCCTCATCTTTATTACTCGGATTATATGCTGCTTCCAAGCATATACTCAAATCCATCACGAACGTCCTATTTAAAAACATAGCCTCCCCTAAACCACACAAGAAACTCCAAAGGTAGTGATTCATTCCCTTACAATAATCTCCTCCGCGGGAATAATACAAGTACCTCCCCTTGTTGAAATTCATCAACGATCCCAGACTTGGGATTGTGTCATTGATCTCCTCATCCCGGACCGGTGGGGGCACAATCTTAGCTTTATTTCCACTGCCCCTCCTCGTACCATTTCTGATTCTACTCCTAGGCTGCCGAACATTAACACCAGAATGCCATGCACCAGCCTGCACCACTTTATACGTACAATTCTCTCCAATTCCAAACTTGAACCTCCTAAAATCCCTATACTTCCTCCATGACTTCTCTTTCTTATTCCTAAACCTCCATGCAACATCGCACTCATCCGGTTTTGACCCGTTAGCTGTCATCTGATACTTCAAGAACACAATGGACTTAAAGACCCGCAAATTGAACTTCTCAACGGCAATCAGAACTCGTGGGTCCGAACAATTCACAACCTGCTTGGACTCGTCGCAAGCCAATTGAAATTCCGGGGTTGAATTGGCAATCTTCTCTTCGGCTTTCTCGATCACAGCCTCGGTAATTGGCTTGCTTTCAGGTGGCATCGCACGCTCCACAGGAAAATCTTCCCCAGTTTTGAGGATAGAATTGTCACTTTGGAAGGTGGCATTTTCAGATTGGGTGAACAGCTTGGTCAGGGCCGGAGCCGACTCAAGCCATGGGTCTGGGGGTTGGTAGGTGATGGCAATCACGGTGAACACGAGCACCGAGAATACAAACACTGAGAAACACACATTGCTTATTAATTTGATTAGGTTCTGTCCTAAGGGCTCAGTGCTTGGATTCGACTCTTTCATGGGTTTGTCCTGAAAGCTGTGATCTTGCAAGAACAACCCAAACACCCGAACCCCAAATATTAAAGTTTTTCCTTTCAGCTAACAAACAGGTCGTGAAATCAGTGCAGAAGAACAAGTAGGTTTATAAATGAAAATGTAAGGGAATTAGGATTCAAAAGAAAAAAAAAAAACTAAGAAAGCAAGTAGAAAGAATTGCACTTACAGTTGAAAACGGGAGATGTGGTATGGGTATTAGTGCAGAGATGTGTTTGAGAGCGTGTTTTGAGGCTTTAGCCATGAGCAAGCGAAAAGCCGAAAGTCGTGGGTGGGTGAGTCCCTGAGGGAGGAGGGGTGTTGTTGGATTGTCCTCGTCTGGTGAACCTCTTTACTCTTTGGTGGTTCAGCAGGAGCACTCTCCACGTCATTATTATTATTATTATTTTATTATGAAAAACTCTATTATACATCCACTGTTTGCTGCACTCGTTTACACACATGACGTGTCCGAGCCCCAACCCCCCCCCCCAAACGCACGTTTTCGGTTTCATTTTGAATTTTCACCCAACAAACGCACGTTCATCTTCCACATTCGTTCCTCTCCCCCCCAACCCTCCAGCGTCGTTTCCCCGAGCCCCCCAAACACGAGATTGCCCTTCATCTTCAAGATTCGCTCTCACCCAACCCCCCGCATTGCATCCCTCGCTCTCACCCAACCCCCCGCGTTGCGTCCCCCCCACCCCCGAGACTCCTCTGCCCTAAGGGAGGCCCTGCACTGCGATTTTGAGTTCTTCCCCTGAAGGCCGAGCTCCTCGCAGGTTATATCTTCTTCTTCTTCTTCTCCTCCTCTAAGATTTACACTTATTCGATGCAGGTTTCTTCTTCTTCTCTTTCTCTGTGTTCGACACACTCAGATTGAAGCCGTCAATCCACCGACGCGAAGCCCAGAGCTGCGGGAGGGGTAATGTATAGTTTCTTCTAAATAATCTTCCTGAACCATTTTCATGTATTACGTTCCTCTCTGATTCTAGGGTTTAGTCATACATTTATTTTTTTTCTCTGTATTTACAACATCTTTTTTCCTCTAGGGTTTAGTTACATGTTCTGTAAGTTAATAATATTTTTCTAGAAATTAATGGGGTTGTTTCTGGATGATGCATAGCTAGTATTAGGTAGAGATTGGAGGTTGCAGTCTATCCTGAAACTTCGATGAGATTAGAAAGCATGGCCGGGTTTGGAAGACATGTCCATACACACGAAAGCACATGTTCTCCTTGTCATTTTTTTTTGGTTTTTGGTTTTTGGTATGGAATCTGTTTGCAGTATATCAGATTTCATACATCCTAAGAGAATCATAGAATTCTATAAAATAAGATCTATATCTCTCGGTGGGTGAAGTGACATTGAGTTGAAAATTTTCAAACTGATGCCATTTTTGGCCATATTGATTTTAATTTTTAATCCTTAGTTGATGTTTATTCCTTTTCTCTCAATATCTGAATTTGTTAAATGTTTAATTTTGAATGAATACCGCAAGTGTTCATGAATCTGTTTTTTCTGCATTCTTGCGCATGCATAACAGGAGTTTTAAGTTTGTTTCTTGAGTTTCTTTGAATAATTAGAAGGTTTCCTTCCAATTTCTATACAGATAAATTGAATGGTTTGGGGATTCTCTGTATTTATTATTCACTTGGCAATGAATTGAGACTCGAGTTTTTATTCACAACTTTCCGGGGAATTTTGTAATTAGATGTGATATTAGATTTAAACAATTTTGTAATTTAGTAGTTCTCTGAGAATGAGGAATGAACAAAGCAGTTAATGATTGCATTCATTCCTTTGAATGGATTCACGCTAGATTTACACGTACATTCTTTATTTTAGGCTTTAGTGTTGCAACTCATGTATTTTAAACTTTACACATATATTCTTTATTCATTCCTTTTAATTTTTATCTTTGTTCACATGATTTCCCCAGGCCTAGAAGACATGGGATGATGTATTACAGCGCGAATATGCCATTCGAAAAAGGAAAGAAAAAGTGAGAGAGATAGCGAAGAATCTGAAAATCACCAAGCGAAAGTTATTGTGTTTGTACTAGATTATCACATTTGTAATAGTGTTTGCTTGGTTCAGATAAATGTAATGTAAAAAGCACGTTGTATGGATTATGTAATTTTTGAGTAGAAACAGCTTGTACAGGAATGGTTGAAAGTGAAAACAATATTTGTAAATTGTATTTTGTTAAATCAACTCTGTAATGAAAAGGTCTTCTGCCTATTCTATTGTTGCTAACAGTGCCTATTCTCATGAATGATTTCAATTTTGATTCCATTGTTGCTGATGGTGCAAAGTGAACCTAACTTCACTTGCTTTCTCATGTTGATGACTACATCAAGATTGCAACACAGTTTGTATCTGATCTTCAAGTTCATGCAAATGGAATAATAATGAAACATAAATTGTGAATAAGTAAAGTATGACACTGTGTTGCAATCCATTGTACTACTCATGCAAACGGAATAATAATGCAAACCAAATACATTGTACTATGCTTTCAAGGAACAAATTGTGAATCAATAAATTCACATACATTTTGTGAATAAGAAAAATATAACGTTGTCTTAACATTGTAATAACACTGTCATAACTCTTTTACATTCCCCCCTTAATTCTCTGGTAGCTTCTCCTCTGAAAACTGCAACAGCTCTCCAACAGTGTTCACACCCAAATCACTTTGTAAAGAACTCTCAAGCTTTCCTCCAAGCTGTTTCCTGAACACCATGTTTTCTTTGGTAGTAAGCATTGCAGTTCACAAGAACTTACCAGCAACACAATTTTGAACAGAGAAGAATACAGAAAAAAATAAAAAACTTATTTCCAATTATCTTTCCTTTTTGCAGCTAAGTAGCAAAATGACAGTCAGCTAATGTATACAGCAATATGATTTGCATCTCTAACTCAAGATAGAAGTATAAAATTGAAACAAAAACTCACATTTTCTTAATTGGCAAGGATCCGAGTAATCCTTTGACAGATGATAGGGGCACAAAAGTTTTTTGTGCAGGTTTATTCATAGCACTTGCAAGTTTGGCCAGCATCTGCTAACAAAGTCATAGCTAAACTAATGACAAAAAAATTCATCTGTTCCGTTAAGGAAGATTTTAAAAATTGACCGCTACCTACCTTATTATGAGCAATCCCAGTTAGTCAAGGTGCTGCAAACTCAAGGAGAAAATGAACGAGAAAGTGTAGTGGAAGTTAAATATCAGTGCATTCTGCAGATGTCGCTTTTGAATTGTGATAGTAAAGTTATTGTGCATTAATAATTATAAAGAACCATATTAATTAATCAAAGTAATAACCTGTTCAAGAACAGAGTTTATGTCCCTGCCCCTCTCAACTGTGTCACGTCTTATTCTACGAGCAAGTCTCACATCAGCATCTATAAGGAATTATTCACCAAAAAAAACATAATGAAGCATTTGAGAGAGAGAGATGCAATAAAATATAAACTTATAACACCTGTTCTCTATTTGCCAGTTAAAAATATATGAAACATAGAACTGAAAATGATCCAAGCTGAGGCTCATTCATTTAAAAGAACAAATTAAGATTTGTCTAATGTGGGAGTATAGCTATTCTTTTTTAACAAGAAAAAGAAAAGAAATTGATCAAATAAGCAGCGTTGTTGACTATCTACCAATGAAAAATCAAGGAAAAAAAACAATTCAAAGAACAAATAAAATTTAAAATAAAGAAAAGGCTAAAGCGAATAAAATTCCAATATTATGTTGAAAATTTTGAATCCCATATCAATATTAATGGCAATAACTTAAGAATCCTCTACTCAAGACCACCAATTTTTTCCCAAAATACAATCACAAAGGAGAAAGCATCCATAATCTTGGCCATTAATCATATATGGAGAACCAAGAAATCGACTCCATCCTTATGGATGTGAAATAGTAGATGATAGTTACACTGTATAGCTCAACAGTCACCAGTTCTTCACGTACTACTTTTTTTTTAATAAGTAGTTCTTCACGTGCTATACCAGTCTGATCTTTCTGATACAAAATCTATGCAGTCAATAAGAAACTCAATTCTGTTGTTCGATTTCAACTACAACACACTAAGATATATGTTAGGATACCCTTACCAAAACCAAACTTTTTTTTTTCCATCTCAGATATCCAACAAGTACATCATACACAAGCTTTGGAGCCGATAAATTTGCCATCCTTGGTGGCATCCGCACATCACTCTACCCATTGCAATGTCGTTACCCACATTCCAAAATCAGTTATTCTATTGCTTAATCTATAATATTTCTTTTTATCCAGAATCCTATTTATCAAAACCTCTCTTGTAAATGATGAGATCTTTACCTCCATGTGTCGTATTACATTATGTAGGTCACAAAAAACGTCTTTAATCTTGAAGTAATTATAGATCCAGATCTGGATTGGCATTTATGGCATAACTGAAACCTAAATGTTAAACTGCATTAATTAATAAAACAACCATAAAGTTAAATACATTGTCTTCGTTTAAAACACAATCACAAAATTTGTATATGGAACGAATTAAGATCATCTAGCCCAACAAAATATTTAGCTAGTAATGAAATCAAACAAATCGTGAATAACAAAAATGATCGAACAAACAAAAAACATACCCCACTAGAAATCACAACTCCAGCAACAACTGGAACAAGAGCAGCGTACGAGACCCAAGCCTCCCTCTTAAGGGTAACCACAACAAGACATTTTTACAGGTTTTGCCTCAAATGGTGCCTGGATTCGATGGGGGAAACTCGCATTAGAGCTTCAATAGGATCCCATATGTGCTTTAAAATTTTAAAAAAAATGACAACTATCGTTGAGTTTGATTTTGAGAGGGGTGTTTTGGCTGTGAGAGTGAAAGAATTATAGCTTGGATAGTGGGATGTATGATGTGTAATAAGGGGGAGGGAGGAGAATCTCACATTTACAAAGGCATTAATTTGAAATCAACCCAAGCATCCATAAATAAGTATTACAGAGAGTGAATGAACGAGAAAATGCAACGGAAATAGAGGGAGAGAGAGAGAGAGAGAGAGAGAGAGTTATTACAGAGGGGAGTGGCAGCGCTGGGGAGAAGTAGGAGCGTCGCGAGGTGGCGCTGAACAGAGAGATGCCGTTGCGAGGTGGCGCTGGGAAGAGGAAGCCGACGCGGGTTCGTGGTGAGGAAGGAGGGTGGGTTTCGCGGGATTCAAATCTGGTTTTGGGTTTGCTCCGTTCAACGAGGTCGCGGGAAGTGGCGGCGTTGGGGAGGAGCGCTACTCGGTGGCGCTGTCGACAGAGACGGTGTCGCCGGGAGGCACTGGGTAGAGGAACCTGACGCGGGTTGCTGTCGAGGGAGAAGGTGTTCCGCGGGAATGAATTTGAATGGGAATGAAATTATTCAAATTGAATCGCACGTTTTGGTTAAAAAAAACAAAAAAAAAAAGGGAGGTGGAAAGACAGAAGCCACGTATTGAGTGCACTGAGTGCACCGCTACAGTGGATTCCATATAGAAGAACTCTTTTATTATTATTAAGAAATTGATTTATAGATAAACAATCTTACTTTTCAATAATATTAGTAGTGAATTCAATAAAATTAAATTTTAGTTATAGAATAATTAGAGTGCACAATTAATACATTATAATAGATTCAATAAATAAACAGTATTTATAGCCAGAGATTAATTCATTGGCTAAATCGGGCTGACTAAATATTATTTTGAGACTAAGAAGTGATTTGGGTTTAGAGGTGAGTTGAAATAGTTTGTGAATAGTAAAATAAAAGTTGAATTATTTATTATATTTTGTGTAGAAATTTGAAAAAATTATTTTAAAATTTGAAAAAATTGAATTGTTTATTATATTTTATGTAAAAATTTAAAAAAATTATAATAATAAAATAAAATGAATCGAGATGAATTAAAATGAATTATGAATACAAACTAGGCCTAAAAAATTCCTTCCAGCTATCTCTACTCTCACGCTGCTTCTCTCTCTCTCTCTCACACACACACACAAACAACGCACATACATAGACATTTGTTAGAGAATGTTGCATTTTTTTAAACTCGGTCTGACTATATTTTAACAATACACAATATATTTACAACTAGAAAAAGATAAGAGGTTCGGGAAAGCTGGGTGATGTAGCATTTAGATATGTATTTGTATGTAGTTATTGACTATGCAATTGTGTGAATTTTGTGTACTGACTTTGTTTTTTTCATTTTTATTTTAAGGCAAAAGTAGTTCTGAATTATGAACATTAAAAAATTAATATATAATTATAATTTTTTAATAACGAATAAATATTTAAATTAAAATTAGAATTAAAATAAATAAAAATTTTAAAATTAATATTTTAATAAAATAGTGATAGATTTGTTGAGTTTATTATTTAGTGTCGTTGAAAAGTTACTATTTAAATTTGTAAAAATAAATTTCCTATCAAATTTTGACTAAAATTTATTGACGTGCTCATATTATAGGATAAACTTTGAATCTAAATAAAAAAAAATATTATTAATTAAAATGAATAAACGTGCACATTTTAAAATTATATTTAAAATCACTCTTATTGTTCTTATTAATTTATTATTATTAAGCACAACAAATATAAATTTATAAACTAGATTATTAAAAATATGCATTTCTGGAGGAATACGTGGCGAATTTATAGATCTAGATCAGATTTGAAAGAAAAAGATGTGAAAAGATTTCTGGCTAGAGTTGCAATGACAAGTGGCAATAAAAATAAAAATAATAATAATAATCTACCCATAAGCCGGTTTACCACACTCTATTTGGCAAGCTGGTTTAAGTACTAACAAGTGAACCGATTATGTCCTAATCCCTTCATCTCCCCTGCGAAACCCTCCCCTTCATCTCCCCCTCAGCGCCTTACATGTAGAAAATTTGATGGAAAAAACAAAATAAAAATCAAACCAATCCAAAACTAAGACCGAGAAGAGAGGAGTTTGAGGGAAGAGAGGACTGGTAATAGAGAGCTTGATGAGAGAGAGAGAGGGGTTGATGAGAGGGGTGGGTTTTGTGAAAGAGTTTGAGAGGAGAGAGAGATTGAAATCAGACAGAGATGGGTCTGATATAAATTAAAAAAAAAAAATTACATTAGGTGTGAAGTATAAAATGAATAATAACTTATGTATAGTATATATCATAAATAAAAAAAATAGCCTGCGAAATAAGGTGAAGTGAGACGAGACGAGGCAAGGTAAATTGACAATTCAATGATCCAATTAATATCACATATATAATGAGTCAATGTCACGATATATTATTAATTAAGATGAAAAAGGAGGATCAGTAATTACCAGTTAAGTTCTGTATGTATTCTACTTTCTGAATTGTTCAATTAATTACAATCAATGGTTGCATTGACACTGACACTGACACTGACATTGACGACGGAAGCTTCTTGCAAAAAAGTTGAAGGTTAATCAACAAAAATTACTGAAGATTATCGGATATAGAAATTTAGAATTTTGTTCAATGCTTTGCACAATAATCATAAAACTATGCAGCTATGCTTTTATGTTTTATTATTATTATTATTTTGGTCGGAGCTCTCTGTTGATGCCGTTAATTCGGTTTCAAAGCCACAAGCAGAGCCATACACTCAGACCCCTTCCCATTCACTCACACTGCTTTGCTTTATCCCATCTTATGGGATAATCAACTTAGATAGTACATTCGATTTCTAGTTTTTCACGCTTTCTTAGACCTCAACGGATTCAGAGCCAGGCCACGAACTTACACTTGACTCTACCTCTCCATACTTGTGAACATTAGCAGCTCCAAATTTCTTACCGTCTCCGGTTCGAGCTGTGAAACCAGTAGCCATGGAATCTATGAAAGCTTCCTCTCTTACTTCACTTAGCATTCGAACTGCATTCGATAGAACCCAATTCAGAAAACCCATGTTCCTGAATTTTCATTTCGGCCCAATAACCCGTTCATCGTTCCCTTTAGTTGGGACAAACCAACCTAAATTCAAGGTTTTTACCACCATATCATCCACGGATTCAACAGAAACCAAAAACCCACCTGACTCAGAGCTTGAAACACGCAGTAAAGATGAGAAATTTGATTGGTATGCACAGTGGTATCCAGTTATGCCGGTCTGTGATCTGGACAAGAGGGTGCCACATGCGAAAAAAGTGATGGGTCTTGATGTGGTTGTGTGGTGGGATAGGAATGAGTGTGCTTGGAAAGTGTTTGAGGATAGCTGCCCTCATAGGTTAGCCCCACTATCTGAAGGACGGATTGATCAGGGGGGCAGGTTGCAGTGTGTGTACCATGGTTGGTGTTTTAATGGCTCTGGTGACTGCAAGTTCATCCCCCAAGCACCTCCTGATGGCCCTCCGGTAATATTCTTCAAGCGTGGGGACCTTGGGATCAACATTATGTAAATCCTTTTGGATGTTTTCTTATTCTTTGAATATATTGGGATGTTGTATCTAATATTGGTCTGTGACACGATTCCAAATTTAGATACTTTACCCATTCCTTTTCATTGACTACACATCATAATCAGTTGGAATAAAGATATGAAATCAGATCTAGTATGTCAGCATAATCGAATTAGTTGCATCTACAAGTATGCCTTCTCTTTTCCTTGATCCCAAGCCTCAAGCCATAGCACAAACAAGCCTAATCGCTGAAAGCTGAACACCACTTACACTTACACATACAGGCCTAATGCGAATACAAGTCTAGTTATTTATAACAAAGATAAAATGTGAACATCCATGTGCTCTTGTTTCATCATCTTGTATACTGTCATCCATCTTTTGAATGTTTAAGACTTGCGAGGTTTACGATTTTATATAAAGATAAATTCTAGAAATTTACAGCGACAATCTTTCTACTCCATACTAGGATCCCCCCTGGTTTTAACCTCTTATATCACAGTTTTGTTTGATATTATTATATTTTCCCATATAGATATAAGGAACAGGCTATGCCAATCGTGTATCCAGGAGTCCTTACAATAGCATATGGAACTTGGTTTTAGAATTTTGCATAATTGAAGCTAAAGGATATTAATACTTGGTCTCACCATTGTTGCAAAAAATCAAAATACAATTAATTGGCTTGTTTCAAAAGACTAGAATAAAATGGTTAGGATTCATGTTACTGTTTTTTCCTTCTGCTAACAAGGTGTCTATGGAGTATAATGTAGACCTTTTTTTTTTCAGTCTAATGTTAAATCTTCTTACTGGTGTTGCAAAGTTTTGAGAACCATATAGTATATCAGTGACTCTAGAATGGGATTGAGGAGGGCCACGAAGCTCACTTATGAGCACCAGCAAGATTGTTTTCCAATTAAAAGAAGTTGACAAGTCATTATTATGCTACACATTCTTATTGTTTACTTAAAAGCACTCGAAAATTGAGAATCAACCACATGAACGAGGACCAATGTGTCCCTAATGATACTATTCTCCTCAGGTGCTGTGGCCATTCCTTCTGTTTATCGTACCTCTTTCAGTACTCTTCATTCCACTCGACTTATGATGTTGAAATCTCTAGGTCTTCCCTTCAAAGGTAAAATTTGAAAGAAAGAAAATATGAAGAAATTGACTTGGCAATTCCTTTTGTTGTTTAGGCATTGGAATCTAAAATTTTAATTAATTGTTCAGGCATTGGAGTCTAAAATTTTTTGGATTGTTGTAGCATGTTGTAGATGTCTACATATGATAACCTTGCATACGACTAATGGAAAGATGGGATAAAATTGTGTCAGTCTTGTATCATTTAGTTTAAATTAAATATGACAATGTCGAAACTGAACTTTTCTCAAGCAGTGCACACACTACAATTCCAAGTATTTGTATTTATTAGGAAACATTTATGGTGATTAACCTTTTCAAATTATTATGCAGGTGCACACATTCAAGAGAGCATGTGTAGGGGTTTATCCAAGTACTGTGCAGAATGACATTGTTTGGTTTTGGCCAAACACCGATCCTCAATACAAAGATATTATTATGGACAGAAAACCACCCTATATATCAGAAATAGATGATCCTTCTTACACTAAATTGATGGGAAATAGGGATATTCCTTTTGGGTATAGTCTTTCAGTCTCTTCTGAATTAAACCTGTTTTCTATTATAAAATAGAGACTTCATTGTTGCTACTTCTGTACCATATCTGGCCTATTTTCTGTTATATGTTATAGAACTTCTTGGCACACAAGATTTTTACATATTTACTGTTAGTTGTTTCTGTTTTTATTTTGGCCAATAGTGTCGAAAGAAATTATAATTTTCTTACTTGATCTAAAAAAATTCCCTGCCTTTTTATTTTGAATTATTATCTGGAGTTTCTTCAAATGAATTTCTCACTAGAAGCTGTGCATGTATTCATTGGGGATTGGTGTTTCAGTCATGCTTTTAAATATTTTCTCTTTAGAAAATCTGACTGCGAGCATTAATTTTTCATTCAGTTATGAGGTATTAATGGAAAATCTTATGGACCCTGCTCATGTTCCATATGCGCATTATGGAATAATGCGATCTCAACAACCCAAAAACAGATAAGTATTTTCAGATAATCCTTATTTCAATTCAATTTGTTCTGGTCTCTTAATTTATAACTGAGATCAAGTTGCCTTCACAGTGAAGGCTGATAGAGAGGGGGGCAGACCTCTCGAATTGATTATTGAAAGGTTAGACATCAATGGGTTTGGGGCAGATCAAGAGGAGAGGAGCAGAAGCAAGTTTTTTCCCCCCTGTGTGTTTTATGCTTATACTGACTCTATGGTGGATCAAGCTAATGGATCTGCATCATCCGCTGGAACCAAAAAGGTAGTAAATCACAACGAACAATCTTGCATATAATGCTGATCAACAAAAGTTGGGATCTATCTAGTCTAATCCTTAATATCTTTTTTTCTTTTCTTTTTTTCTTTTTTTTGTGTGTGTTCTTAGCGTACTCTTACTTAAGTAGTTTTTGGTTGATGCAGAAAACTTCAGTGCAGCGGAAATTTTCTTTAGTATTTATCTGTGTTCCAGTTAGTCCAGGTAATAGCAGACTGATATGGACCTTCCCAAGAAACTTTGGCCTTTGGATCGATAAGGTTGTGCCACGATGGATGTTTCATGTGGGACAAAACCTGATTTTAGATTCAGATTTATATCTTCTTCACGTTGAGGTGACTCCAATCTCTTTTGTTATTACAAAGTTATTTTCAATATAGATATTTGGCATATTCATTTAAAATTTACTTTTGCTTTTGGGGAGTTACTATCAAAATTACTGTAAGATCACCAGATCAACCATATTGACAGATTCCAAAGTTCTGCTACTAAAAAAGAAAACATGTGGAGTTTTACTTTCCATGTCTTATGAGAGTGGAAAAGAAAGTAAACATTCAGGGGAAAAATATGCCCTTCTTCTTTTCTGTTATGTTGGCAAGATTTGCGTTAGTCCACCACTACCCTATCCTTTACAACTGGATCAAAAGGGTCACCTATTTTTTTCCCCTTAAGAAAGTTACATCCTGGCCTTTTCTCACAACAACCTAGCTCGATGGTTATTTGCAGTGGGCTCAACATATTAGAATAAAATGTTTTTCAATGATTGTGCTTTAACATATCATGTTCTTTTTTTTCAATTTATTCCAGAGATGCAATGATTGCCTTGTGGCAATTATGGACTCCATATGGGCTTAAGCACCACTTAATTACCTAACACAACTAACCCCTAAGAATTTCCTGGAAATAGGTTTAAATGCTTGAAGCTTCCCCTTTCTTCCACCTGTACTACAGTGGATTGACTGCTGAAATCATTTTTTTTTTTTTTTAAATAGAGTGACTGCAGAATCATATCTTCATCTTGACGGGTGATTCCTTGGGTATATGAGATGAGACCTAGAATTCTGATTTCTCTAAGATGATGATCCAAATTTGAAGGTCCCCCATGCTCAGAATACTTGTGTACAAGTGAACATGAATTGCTTCCTTCCAGATAGAGTGAAGGTTACTAGGACCTAGTCGTTTGGCCAGAGAGTGTGAGTAACATGAGAGAGAGAGAGAGAGAGAGAGCTGCTGCATACCATCATAGCTCCTTCTAGCTAATTTGTTCTCTCTTCTTAATCCAATAGTCGAAAACCTCCCAATTCCATCCTCTATGCTGTCATGATGGATTGTTTTCATGATGCATCACTACTTTTTTCTGCTTGTCCATTTCAATTGCCCTATGTTTTCATGATGGATTGTGGGCTTTCTTCCCTTTGTTTCCTGAGAAAACAACAACAAATCTTGTGTCTTTCTGATGTCCACATTTGATTATTCACTTGTTAAAACATATAGCTTCTTTGATCTTTCTAATTTAGCTGCTGGTCTCTTGTTTCTATTTGAACAGAAATATTTAGTAGGGGTAACGTGTAGCCATGAAAATCTCTTCCCATTTCAATCTGCTTTAACAGATTATCTTGTGCTGCATAACAACAGTTCTTTATGGTCATTTTCAGGACTCCGCATAGAGACTTCACTTCTGACCTTCTCAACCCGTAAATGTCTAGTCAGTCTTATGAAAGCTTTTAGATGATGGGTTTGAAATCGATCACTACACTTTTCCACTACAGAATTACAATATTCCCTCTGTGATGGGTTCACTAAAGCACAAGTCTTTAGTCAAGTCTCCAGACTGGAGACCGAATTTAGCCATGACTGATGTTCTTTATATGCATGATCATCAATCACAATTCTATAGGCTCAGTAACATTTTATAATATTTGAATCTTGGCATCTGACTCTGGAGCTCTTTCTATAGGAGCGGAAGATAATAGATGCTGGTCCTACCAATTGGCAGAAAGCTTGTTTTGTGCCAACAAAGTCAGATGCCCTTGTGGTTGGATTTAGAAAATGGTTAAACAAGTATGCTGGAGGTCAAGTTGATTGGAGAGGCAAGTACAGTGGGGCTCTTCCCCCAACTCCTCCTAGAGAACAGCTGATGGATAGGTAATTCATACAACTACTGATGTGTATTCCTGATCCAATTTGATGAAGTTATTTGACATTGGGATTGATTACTTTTTCTCTTAAATTTTGAAGTATTTTACAAAAGTTCCATGGATCTTTTCACAAGAAGCTAAACCTGCTTCTTGTTGCAACCTTGAATGTTGAAACTGGAGGACACTGGAAGTTATGGTTGTAATTTGGTAACTTTAGAAGATTTAGAAAGTGCTCACTCTGAATTGATACATGTGCATTCATTCTTACATATGATGGTCCTTGAAACCAGTCTGCATTATGAGAAATAGGTCACAGAAACTATTTTTACAATCTTTTTCAGGTACTGGTCTCATGTGGTGAACTGCCGCAGTTGCAGTGTTGCATACAAGGGTCTCAATGTTCTTGAAGTTGTCCTTCAAGTTGCCTCTGTTGCTTCAATTGGGATAGTTGCTGCTATTAAGCAGGGTGCGATGTCGGCAGCTGCAAGAACAACCATCGTTTTGTTGGCAGTACTATGCTATGCATCCTCGAGATGGTTGGCTCACTTCATCTACAAGAATTTTCATTACCATGACTACAGTCATGCTCTTCGTTGAGATTAGTCTCGCTTACTTTTCGGGCTCAAAGTCTAATCTTTGGCAGTGTAAAATATAGCATCTGCCGTGTACAATAAAGGTGATGAAACTTGAAAACTATGTGTAAAATTTAAACTTGCATAAACTTGGGATTGTGTTGGAGGTTGGCCATTTCATCCGGATCTCTATTCAATTTTTGTTGATCATTATTCAAACAACAACTTCAATAGCATGAATGGACAGTAGTGAATTGTAGGAAAGGGCCATTTTGTAAGAATTGAGTGTAAGTAGTGAGTGGAAATGAATGAACTACCCTTTGTAGCAATAAAGGACAAGCCATTTTGCTGCCTTAACTACTTTCCGTTATTTTCAATGCCTGTCAATTTTTTTAAATTTCCTACCCAGAAATCAAAAGGTTTTTTTTTTTTTCATTACCAATCTATTTTCTGTAGCTGTAAACTAGTTGTATCTATATATTTTTGTTAAGTAAAAGCATGAAAGTTGCTGCAGTTCTTGGCATGAGCAAGCATTTGAATCTCTATATGTTCTTTTTCAAGTTAAAAGTATCTACTTGGAAAGCCTAATAATATCAATTATAGCATGCACCTGAAAATGACAAACGTGAGTGCCAAAACGTTGTCGTTTGTTACCTAGTCACCATCTATGTAGACTAGACGTTCTTACATTCATCCAGCAGTCCAAGAAACAAGAATTTCTTGTTTTTGTTGGCCGCAAGATCAGAATGCCACTATAAACAAATTTCTCCATCGTAAACTTATGTAGACATGTCAATGCATGCAGAAATATTCTCAGTTTTCCACACCGCCTTACCGCCTCAGACGAGACGGGTGAAAGCGCTGCTCCACCATGATTCTAAGCTACAAACAGAGTATTTGATTTGTACGAGAAAAGAACAATTATACAAAGCCCGTTAGTTGTGAAAGTCGGGAAGGTGGAGTTTCGGGTCGACATGGAAGTGCACAGGACTTCATTTAAACAAGCACCACCCGATATTGAATGAATACGTGACCTTGGCTCGGATTCTAATAGCCGCATTATTCTTATATAATACTGCAAGGCCAGCATTTCATTTGGTCTTGTGGGGCGGGCCTGCAAGTTAGAGCTCTCTTCAGTTCAGAGTTTGAAACCTTGAGGGCAGGGGATCCATGGAGCTCATATTAATCCTACTCAATCAACACCACGTATACTACAAATTGTTGAGAAGTGAAACCAAATAGATTGGTGCTAAGGACACTCGGAAACACCATAGTATCGGAATTGAAATCCCAAAGGAAATTTATCTATATTCAGTGCTGAGAATGCTCAGAAACACCATAGTGTTTGATGACTTCAGAAATAAACACTGCTAGGGAAAAATGTTATCTTCTTTTGTATTAAAAGGGCATCAACCCCACAAAATTGTACAATATTTTGCTTCTATACAAGATGAAGGAACAATGTATACGTGATTTTGAATGAAAACAGTGAGAAAGAATTCCTATATCATCTATTATATATTCACAGAAAAGAATAGATCAAACAGATTTCCTGATCCTACTCATCGCATTTAGCAATTGCAGTTACTTATTTCCTCTAATCAATGGGGAGGAGGATTGTGTTCACGAACGGTGATCGGTTTTTAGAGTGGTTGGAGCATTTTCCCTACCAGAACTTCTTGGCGTCAATACCCTAGAGCTCAGCCCTCTAACGAGTCGAAACAAACATGACCTAGAAAGGGCATCACTTTTTGGAGATAAGTTTACTAGCTCCAAAGCTTGGAACTGGAGCTTTGAGGGATAGTCCCTTACACAGCCAATGCGGGGTCCAGCTCCCGTTGTCCATTTGCAGGACAATTGCTTCCCTAATTGATATGAGTTCATTCCTTTATGTGAATTAATCCTTTTGAGAATTGATTCTTCAGGAATGATTTCTACTTCGATCTCTTCAGGCTGATCATCACCCAAGTTCTGCTTTGAAGCCAAGTAATCTTGTCCTGAAGATAATGTTTCTTCTGCTGTTTCATGACCACTCCCAGGAGATTCTGCAGGTAAACTGTTCAGACATGGTCCAAAATCTTGCTTTTCACTGTCCAACCTCTCATACAATGCATTCCTTTTCGGTATTTCGAGGTTACCAAATTTTCTTCTAAAGCTAGATAACCGGCTTGATATGGGCAGTTCCAATGCAGTGGTCGTCTCTTCTTCTGTTGAATCAGTTTTCTCTTGAGTCAAATCTTCAGCACAGGTCTCTTCATAATCGAAGCCACTCAACTTTTTAGTAAAGTCTTCTTCAGATGAACTTCTAAGATGACCACTGCTTCTTTGCTTGCTATATAATTCAAGTTCCTCATCGACAGGACTCATCTGTGTATAACAGAAAATAAAATCCTCAGTATATTGGCTTTTAATGCTTATCTATGAGGGGGAAAAAAGATCATAACTTTCAAAGAATACAAAGCCCTTTTGTTTTACCTTTACATCTGTGAGATCCACTTTGTTATCTTCGAGGAAGGAGACAAAGTCCTTAAAATTTTCTTCTGTCGGCTGATAATGACCACTGTGAGGCCAAACCGCCTGACGAGAGAAACCATTATTAAGAGACTGGTGATAATGGGAACTATGTTAAAAGGAAGTACAAATGTATTAGCTTTAATTCTTTTATTACCGGAGTTTCTTCTACTTTACCACAAGAATTAGTTAGCTCTGATCCAATAGCTATACCTTTAGGATTCCATTTTCAACAACTAATCTCCCAGCAGCAGATGTAGCTCCTCCGGCCAAGAAGCTAGAATGCTGGAAAGCACCTTTCTTCTTCTTACCAACATACATGCACATAGATGTGCTTAGAACAAAAATCCACTTAGCATCTTTGTCTTCTCCGACCGTGTCAAGGACCTTCCCACATTGCTTATAGAAGAACTTTCCATCCTCCACAATAACTTCATATGCCAACCTTTCCATCTATAAAAACAATGAAAAGAAAAATGGATCTCACTAAGTAGGGCAAAAAAAAAAACAAAAAAAAGATATAAAGTAAAGAAATAAAGGCCTACCGGACCCAAATACTTGATACACTGCTGTTGAAGTTTTGATCGAGGGCATTTTTCAACAAGATTTATTTCCTTCCCTTCTCCTATATCCAGCCTACATTTCCATAATCAGTATATTTACATTCAAATCCAAGCTCTTGACATCGGAAATCAAAATTCTAGTAGTGAAGCAAAAACATTTTGTTTAAAGAATATTACCAGTAGAAGAAGGGTTCTTTACTCTGAGAATGAAGCCATTTATCATAATAAAAGTGTAAATTATGTCCGTATCGATGCCGTGGATCAATCTGTTTTAGATAAATAAACATCAAAATCAGTAAAGACTGATGAATAAAAACTGAAAAATATAAATCTTAAACTAAAACATTTTTCTAGCGCAATTGACTTACAGCCTCAAGCCAGTGTTGTAAAGCGAGTTTTTGAGCTTTATCATTCTTTGATAAACCTTTTCCAACCTGCAGTAAAAAAGAGATGCTTGAACTTGGAAATAAATTACAGAACATAAAAACATAGCATATAGCATGTAGCAAACAGTTTGGAATTTACCTTCGCAGCTCTGGTTCTTGCTCTCGACCATCGTGAAATGGCAGATTCATGTTTTTCAATATCGAAGAATGATATAGAACTTCTCTTGAGTTCGGCAAAATCTAAGAGCTTCCACCTATAATCAATACATAATTTAATTAGTAAAAAATAGAAAGACATCAGAATTTTGTAGAAAATGACAGTATTGGTGCATGCAAACCAGATGTCTACCAGCTCTGCTCCACTAGAACTGCACAATCTGCTAGCTTCCTTCGGGTTCGGAAGCTTTTGTACACTTTCTGCAACTTCACTGCAGCCACATTCTCAGGGTTGGTGGGATCCAAAATTGGTAATGGTTGGACCATCCCCACCTGACCATCTAATTTTGGGGATTGATCATCCATTACTTTGTTTTGTTTGCTGTTTGATTCCATGCGTTCTTTGTCCAGTGGAGCCTTGACTGAGGCCATATTTTCCAATTTTATACTTTTGTCTCTAACCGATGCTTCTATTGCTATATTTCCAGAACTCAAGGTTTTGAATATTGTGGGTTCAGAATCTCCACTGTTGAAAGTGACAGATCGCACAGGAGTTTTGACTTCGTCATCCCAAAAACTGATGGACTTGACGATTATAGATTCTAAGCCATTTTGCACATCACTGTATTCAGCAAATGGGCAGGAAAAAGAAATCCCCATTTGATGAGGAAAGGTGTCTTCGGAACAATAAAACCAGATTCCTGTCAATACAAAACAAACAAAATGAATTGAAGTTAATCGAAGTGAAACATATTAGACTATTTATCATATACGGCAAACATCTCAAAGAATGGATTAGAGCAAGTTGCTGTCAATACGAGCTTAAATTCACAAAATCTATGGAAATAACAATAGATAATCGATAACGTTGAAAATCAAATGGGTTTGAAAGTAATTGACTGAAAAGGCAAAAAGCCAAAAAACACCCACTCTCTCCTAATAGCATTGTCTATAAGGTAGAACCTTCAATGTTTGATATAACTAGGGGAGCAATGGCTTGCTACCGAACATATTAGTTGTCGATAAGCCAATTAGAAAAGTCCATGGTATCTGCAAAAACAACTATCCGAAAAATGCTTCTCATTTTTATTTTTTTTTCCTATTGAAAGACAAACACGTATCTTTGAAACCGAAAACCAATACAGAAAACAGAAAATACCCATTTCATACAAATAGGATAAAAGCTTATTCTAAATGAGCTTAACTAATATTCCAAGACCCATCAGCTGAAAAACCATTTCTGGGGAGAGGAATCTACGAAAGAAAGCATCAACATATATCATCCTGTTAAAATCCAATTCAAAACACCCAGAACATGCATTTCATCAAAATGGCATAACAGCAAGGCTAATGCAGAGATACAAATGTATATACCATTCTGCAGTGGGTTCTGTATGATCTTGCAAACAGACACAACAAGAAAAGGATACAAAACAGTACAATATATATATATATATATAATATGGAAGAAAAGAGCTTTAAAACCAAACGATGATTAAAGGCTGTACCTTAAATTTAGGATTACTGAGAGATACCTTAAATTTAGGATTACTGAGAGAACCAACAAATGTGTGTTGTATATTAATGGAAAAGAACTCCGAATTTGATGGAAAGGTGAGAATTTTATTTTGTTTTTTATTGCTTTTGGTAAGGGTTGGCTTTGGATAATATTGCAAAGAAAGTTGCTCCTCTTTTTCCCTCCTCCTCTCTGTCTCTCCCCGTCTATACAAAACTTGCAGTTTCAAGGCTAAACGGTGATTGTATTATATATAGCGCAGGGGGCGGGGTAGGATTTTTTTGTTGTGTTTTTGTAGTGAAAACTGAAGAGAGAGAGGTTGTTACTTTCCAACCACGTGGGGAGGACTAAGGGCAGATTTGGGGGGGTGAGATAAGAATTTTGTGTTTTGTTTTGAAGTTTAAAATATTATGTTATAATATTATTATTGTTTTGAAATTTAAAAAATATGTATTGAAATTTGAAAAAGTTGAATTGTTTATTATATTTTATATAGAGATTTGAAAAGTGTGTAATGATGAGATGAGATGAGATGAAAATTTTATATTTTATTTTAGTTACCAAACCTGTCCTAATTTAAAGGGCGTAGCTATTTCCCTTTTTTTTGGAAAATGATAAAGTTATTATTAAATAATAATTTGTATACAATTATATAATAAAAAGTATTATTATATTTAAAAATTGATTATAAATAGAATGTTAACCTATCACTACCCTTCAAAAAATACTGTTGTATTTATATTTTTATCTATTAAAAATTTGTTGCGATTTGCTAAGTTGAAATCTAATATTTGTTTTCTTTGTCATTGATTCCACTAGATTTAAGTTTGGGGCATTAAGGGCTAGTATGGAGATACAGAAATTATCTCATATCATTTCATTTCATTTCATCTCATATTATTTTATTATTATAATTTTTTTAAATTTTTACATAAAATATAATAAATAATTTAATTTTTTTAAATATTAAAATAATAATAATATTAAAAAATAATATTTTAATAATATTTTATTTAACGTATTTAAAATCATTTCATCTCATTTTACTATCTAAATGCAATCATAAATAAGCAGGCATGTATTTTTTGACTTGAAAATGGGCAGTTTTTAATTGAGTGATAAATATGTGCAATGCTTTAGCTTGCACCGCACTACTCTTCCGTTTTCGTGGTAAAGCAGAGGAATATTACATGCATGATTTTCTCGGAAATGATCAACTCTCTTAAAAAGTCAACCTCACTGTCGTCTTAGACTCTTACATCATATGCTTAATATAGATATTAGCTTGAAACAAGTGCTATTTGACAGCTTCTCAATCGCCACTGCTTATGTCATTCGACTCATGATTCCATCACAGCTAACGTAACTTAGCTCGCAAGATTCATTTTTAAGTATGATTAAATTAATCCCCTCTATAGATATTAACCGTCATCCATCATTTGAAAAATATTTGGTCTATAAAAAAATTCAATCAAATTAAACTTATAAATTGACGTAATTTCATGCATGTAATACATTAGATTTTAAAACTCTTTTTATTATAAAATAGATTGATATCTCACATCTAACCATATGAATTTATAAATTTATTTTTATAAAAATACATTTGTTGATGTAACACTTCTCATAAAATTATATATATATATATATACACACATGCACATATGTAAGGCTATGATGATTAAATATTGAGATGAGATGAGTTATAAATAGTAATATTTTATAAATCCTATTAAAATGATTTAACTTTTTTAAATTAAGATGAGCTTAACTTTTTATTATAAAAAAATTAATAAAATAATAGATCGTATCAAGAATCAGTTTGAAATGAGTTTATAAGTTTATTTCATACCTTAATTTGCTGGGAAAGGGGACGACGTTTGAGCCGGAAGTAAAGACGTTCCATGATGTAATGGGCATGTATAGGTGGAGTGTGTTGTATGGACATGAGTTGTTGGAATGGAATATGAATTCGAATTAGTTTGCCAGCAAATGCAATGTCCCTTCATTGAACATATATGTACATGATGATTGGACAATACTGATCAAAGCTGAAGGTCTTCGAAACTTCCATGCAATCTTCTGGGATGACCTACCAGTTGACTTCATGTGTCCCAAATTAAATAGGGCCGGTTTGATATATTATTATTTCAAAAAGCAGTACTCCTTTAAGATTAATATCTAACTATTAACATCTCGTTTGTATTCGTAATTTATCTTAACTCACTTCAATTTATCTCATCTCACTATTATAATTTTTTTAAATTCTCACATAAAATATAATAAATAATTCAAATTTTTTAAATTTCAAAATAATTTTTTTAAATTTTCACACAAAATATAATAAATAATTCAACTTTTATTCTACTATTTACAAACTATCTCAATCCATCTCAACTCATTTCTGAATTCAAACCACTCATAATTATATTTAGTTTAATAAATAAATCACACGTCATATATAAGAAATATTGAAGCTAGCTAGCTAGGACTTCGATACATGAATTAATCATGAAGATACATACATGATGATCCATGTCTGTCCAAGATAATATTTTTATTCATAATGAGCGATTTATATATATATATATATATATATATATATATATGCATGGATAGTTTATTGATCATGAGCAGTACTACTACTACTACGTACTGCGCGCTGCTAATTAATTGAGATCACACGAAACAAAACACAAAAATGGTGCACATGATGATCATGTAGAAACAAAGTTAATTTTGCACTATTATTCACTGATCTGACATTGTATAAACAATACTGTAAAAACTTATATATTCTAGCTTATATATCCGTGCAGTACCATTTAATTTAGCATATATATGAGAAATTCTGATCTAATTCTGCAATCCATCGATCGATCCCTAGCTAGCTAGCTGATCTATGTATCATCAAATTAATAGTGAGTATATTAATATAATTATATATGTCGTTTTTCACATCCTTTAACCTACATGATATAAATATATACATACATGTATATATATATATATGTCCTCATCGATCGAAATCTTATAATTGTATGAACACTATATATATAATTAATCAAGACGTGTGGCTGCTGATCTTATCAAAGTAATTTACATCTACGTACTTTGGAAAGTACGTACATGCAGCATGCAGCACGTACTATGCGTATTAGCCGGGGGGAAAACACCTAGAAATTATAAAACTATATATATGTACTGTCGGAAAGTAGTCATGCACGCCAAATTATAAAAAATGATCATATGATCATATATATAATCAAACATTAATTGTATATTCTTAATTAAACTCTGATCTCTTTCTTTTAGAAAAACAGATCTAGATCCGAATTTGAAATTGATCATCAGAAAAAGATCATCATGATAAATACAAAACAAATTAATGATCTGTAAACTATATATATATATATATATATAAATCTATGGAACAAACTTAATTAATTTTGACATGAACGTGGATCATATAAGTGAGCCATTAATCCAGAAAAAAATATAATATCCTCGTCCCCACTGATCCCCAGAGTCCAGATCGAGCATACAAGCATGGCAGCTGTTTTCTTCCAACCACATCGATCTACGTACTACTGGTTGGTCAACCCCCTGAACCAACATGATCACTATGGATGGATCGATCTCGATCGAGGCTATATATATATATGTTTGATATTTTCTCTAATATCAAACTTTATTTAATCCCTCGATCGATCGCTCGCAGTCGCCACTAGTACTCGACCAGCTTTATGATGATTTTATAACAGGGGAACCCTAATTAATTAATTTTGTAGATCGAGGATGATGATCTCATTGTTATGAACAGTTCCGATCGCATGAATATTGTTATTTAAAATGTAGCAAAAATGCATGCAGCTGAGTATCATATAATACGCTCATCAGAAATAGTTAATTATATATATATATATGCTTAATTGCATGCATTAATAATTTAAAGCTAAAAATTCAGGAAAATTTAAATTATTTAATTAGCTAGGTAACCCCTTACCCAACAACATGGCTAGCTGGAGACCACATAGCTGGAAGCCTATGGCCTCATTAAATGATAATAATAATATATACGACTTATACGTACCTGTCTCTGCGTGCGAGTCTTGTTTAACTTAATTAATTTGTTTTCCGTCTATGGTTTACGTACGTACCAATATATCTCATTTAAAAATAAATAATTAAAATATAAATTCAACTTTAATTTATAAAATACTAATATTTTATCATTAAATAAAAAATAAAATTTTGTTAAATATTTTTAAGAGAATAAAATCCTATAAATAATTAAAATTTTTAATATAATTTAAATCTCATAATATTCTTAATTAACTAAAATCATTTAGATAAAATGATTTTTTTTAGTACTTCCTAAGTCATTGAGTAGTGTGGTTAAATTCTACAATTCATATATTTTATTAAGAAAACTATTCAAAATCTTTTAATTTTCATATTACTCATATTAATGTAATATTTTGTTATCATTATGATGCTTGTTAAAATTTATTTTTTTACTCATGTATATTAAATTATTAACTAATTAATTTTATTTAAAAAAACATATTATTTTTACATTTTATAGATATTAAATGTACCCAAAAATTTTATCGATTCTGTAAAAAGTTGTTTTTGTCAAAAAAAATTTTTTTTAATTCTTTAAGCATTTAAAAAAATAAAAGAATTCATAAATTCATTAAAAAACACTTTTTTAATTGTTAAGTTAAAAAATTAAAAAAGAAATAATTCGGTACAAGTATTAAATTTTATGTGAAAGTAGTATTTTCCAAAACATATAATATAATGTTAGGACTTAATAACATGAATTAATTTTTTTCATGTGTACGTACGTCGTGTTGTGTGGCAGTACTACTACGTACGTACTTTAGTCCGAGAATCAAAAGGTAAAAGTAGTCTCGTTTAAATTCGAAATGAATTGAGATGAATTATAAATAGTAATAAAATGGATTATGAATAGTAATAAAATTTATAAATTAAAATTGATAAATAGTAGTGAGATGAGTTGAGATGAATTATGAATCTAAATCGGACCTTTCTCGTTTATTTTTACAAATAAGATAAGATGAGATTAATTGAGATTAAAATTAAAAAATAAAATAAAATATTATTAAAATATATTTTTTAATATTATTTTTATTTTAGATTTAAAAAAATTAAATTATTTATTTTATTTAATATTAAGAATTAAAAAAATTATAATAATTAAATAAAATAAAATAAAATATTTTTTAAAAACAAACAAAACCTAGTTTCAGGTGAAAAGAAAACGCAAAAGTAGTAGTACTCTTACAAAGTAATTAATAATATGCTAGCTAGCTAGCTTTAATTCTCATGATTGTCTGTTACTCAAAAATAAAAAAATATTAATTCTGAATGGCTAGGTGGCCTGTTACATACGGAAGTACCAATTTGACGTAGAAAATAAAAACTAGTTGAGAAGTATTTAATTAATTAATTTGGTGTGGGTGTTACTAGAATTAATTGGAAGTCTAGATCAATTAATCATTCCTTCTTTGGCGCGCAAGACCCAATTAAGAAGCTTGCGGAGCAAGTCTTTCCAAGGTCGACGTACGTGACTCACGCACGCACGACCTTGTCAATTAAGCAACCTACATGCACTCTTGATCATCTCGACTCTTGATGGCCGGGTACGAAAGATCAACATGATCTTGTTCTATCTTTTACAGCTCATGCGTAAAATCATTTGAAAAGGTCAGCCATGTTTTTCAATATATATATATATAGCGCAGCAACCTTTTCTGACTCAACTCAAATATAATCGGACGTGTTGACCGTTAAAAGAGCATCCACATTGCTCTATACATCTTTATAATGAATTTGTATTATATATTATAGATAATGGCTCAAAATAATATCAGATCATCACGGCTCATTGTCGTCGGTTATTTACATGATTTTAGGCCAAAATACTTGTATATATATCTTTCCATTTATAGAATAACGTAAACTGTAATAATTTATATTTATATTCTTTCCTTTTTTATTTACATTTGTAATAATTTGTATATATACAACGGATACACATGAATACAATTGAATCAATTTTCATCAATTATTTATCTTCTTTATGGTATCAGATAGCTCTCTTATCTAACGAGATTGTAAAATTTTTTCCTCGATCCTATGGCTTCCGACAGCTCAAACACTCCAGTATCCAACACTCCATTAAACTCTTTGACAGAACAACAGCCCCTGGTATCTGTTAATGCCAGCACCCAACTTCCTTTGAAGCTTACCCCTACCAATTATCCTTCATAGCGAGCTCAGTTTGTCACTCTTCTCATTGGATACGATCTTATGGGATTCATTGACGGCACATCTCGTTGCTCGTCTCACGGTGACCTCAGTTCGCCACCATCAACTGCATACAAGTTATGGTACAGGCATGATCAACTCCTACTTCATGCCATATTTTCCTCAGTCTTTGAGACTGTGATGCCCTTAATTGCATCTGTTGCAACATCCCATGCAGCATGGGAGAGACTTCGACACTTGTATGCCAACAAGTCTCGTACTCAAGTTATGCAGCTTAAGGAGGATCTCACGTTGATACAGCGTGGCAATCGATCTGTTAGTGATTTTCTTCAATCTGTGAAAATGCTTGCAGATGAACTTGCAGTAATTGTTGCACCCCTCTCGCCAGATGACATCGCACTGTATGTTCTCAATGGATTAGGGACATAATTCAAGGATATTGTGGCGCCCATTAGAGCTCGAGAAAACCCTCTAAATTTTGAAGAACTTCATGATTTATTCGTTGGTCATGAAACCTATCTCAAAAGAATGGACTCTGCTACTAGTAATCTAGTTGCAACAGCCAACTCTACTCAATGCCGTAGCAATCAAAGTAAATTCCATAACAAAAAACAGTAAGGGAGAAATTTCAATGGTGACAAACGTTATTCCAAGCGAGACAAAGGAGGAAAGCCACCTATAACCTGTCAACTATGTGCTGAACAAGGTCACACAGCCAAGCAATGTCCTGCATTCACCAAAGGCTCACCATCTGCAAACTGTGCAACCAATGGAGGTGCCTTGGACAAAAAGTGGCTGGTGGACTCGGCAGCATCCCACACAATAACCTCAAACTTATCAAATCTATCTATTTATTCTGAATACGATGGAACCGATGAAGTGGTTATAGGGGATGGATCAGGTTTGCGTGTTATGTGTTGGATCCGTGTCAATTCCTTCCAAATCTTGCACATTCAATTTACCTGATACTCTATGTGTTCCTTCAATTCATAAAAACCTTATTTATGTGCATTCTTTTACAAAAGCTAACAATATCTTTCTTGAGTTTCACTCATTTGAATTTTTTGTGAAGGATCGGAGCACGGGAATGACACTCCTTCGAGGTAGATGTCAAGATGGTGTTTATCCACTTCAAATACCAGTTGCTACAAGTTCATCCCAACCGCTTGCGCTAGCAGGTGAACGTGTCTCACTCAACAATTGGCATCGGAGGCTAGGTCATCCAACTTCTACTATTGTGTCTCAAATTGTCAATCAAAATTTCTTACATGTTTTAGCTAAGGATTATTCCTTGACAAATCTTTGTATCTTGTGCAAATGCAATAAAAGTCATCGTCTTCCTTTTAGAACCACTTAGCTTATCAGCCATAATCCTTTACAATATATATATATATATATATATATATGCTGATGTTTGGGGTCTTGCATCCTTTACCTCTGTGGATGGTTACAAATATTATGTAATATTCATTGACCATTTCACAAAGTACACGTGGTTCTTCCCTCTTTGCAAAATATCAAATGTGAGTTCTATTTTCCTTCATTTAAAGACAATGCTTGAAAACCAGTTTCAACACAAAATCAAAAAATTTTATTTAGACAATGGGGTTGAGTCCAAGCATTGCGCTCCTTTCTTGCACAAAATGGATTTAGTGAACATCTGTCCACATCACGGTTTTGAATCCTGGAGTTTGGTGAATTATTTTTACACTGGTTTCACTCCACAATGCAAGTAATTTGTTCAGACTATGTGCAATGGAGAATTCTTTAGCAAGGAACCTAATAAAGTATTGCTATTTTTTGACTATCTTGCTGAAAACGCACAACAATGGAACACTTGAATTGATCGAGTTTCATTGACAGCACAGCCACTAAGGGCTATTGCTGGTGGGGGCAGTTATGAGCTTAAGGAGAACATAGACATTCAAGCCCGAATAGCTGCATTGACTAGAAGATTAGATGTCATAGAGATAGAAAAAGTGAAGGCCTTGAAAATAGTAGAGGCATGCTCTATATGCACTTATTCGAATCACAAGACCCAAGATTGTCTGATTATGCCAGTATTTCATGAAAGTGGCTTTGAGCAGATACAATCAGTGAACTGGGTAAACAGAGCACAAAATCAGCCTTTCTCCAACACATATAATCCAGGGTGGAGGAATGATCAGTCTGGCCAGTCTCCGCCACCTTCTCAGCAGCCATTTCATCAGGCTGCTCCTCAGCACCAGTATCAGTCATATCAGAGTTCTCAAAGCTATCTTTTTGTAGCACCTCCAGGATTTCAGCCTCATGTAGCTGCACAGAGTTCTCAACCTCCATCATCTGTGAAGAAGTCTCTAGACGACAGTATGACACAGATGGCTAATACACTTCAGCAATTCATGCAGAGTCAGGCCAACACAAACAATTAAAACACTCATACCATAAATGACTTGCGGGGTACCATCAATAAAATATACACAATATTGAGCACTCAAGAGAAAGGAAAATTTCCAGCACAGCTTTAGCCTAATCTTCAAGTATACCGGCAACAAGAACAGCAAGTACATAATGTCTCAGGGGAGGTTTTTGAGAAAGCGAAAACCGTTCATACTTTAAGAAGTGGAAAGGAAGTTTCCCGACCAGAGATGTATATGGACACACAAGTAGTTACTCCAACACCTGAAGATGTAACAGATACTGATGAAGTTGAAAAAGAACCAGAGGTAGTGAGACCAGTGTCAAAGATGCTTGTGAATATAGATAATGAAACTAGTATGTGGTACCGACCGGTGGTTCCCTATCCTCAGAGATTGGCAGCTAGCCAAAAGAATAAATACCACACTAAGATTCAGGAGATCTTCAAGCAAGTAAATATTAATATTCCACTCTTGAATGCCATACAACAAGTGCCTTCGTATGCAAAATTTTTTAAGGACTTGTGCACAGTGAAGATGAAGCTGAATGTAAAGAAAAAGCACTCCTAACAGAGCAAGTTAGTGCATTGATATTGAACGAGACTCCTCAGAAGTTTGGAGAACCCGGCTCTCCCCACATTTCCATTTTGATTGGTGAATCACGCAATGTGAAAGCTCCACTTGATTTGGAGAGTAGTGTGAACTTAATTAGTGTATGAGCAGTTGGGGTTATGTGAGCTAAAAAAGACCTCCATCAAGCTACAATTAGCTGACAGATCAGCAAATGCGCCGAGGGGTATTGTTGAGAATGTGCTGGTTTAGGTAGACAAATTTTACTATCCAGTAGATTTTGTAATTCTTGATATGCAGCAGCCAACCACTACTATTTACCAGGCGTCTGTCATGCTTGGGCGCCCATCCAATGCACAGATAAATTGTCGAAATGGAGTACTGAAACTCACATTTGGGAATATGACATTGGAAATGAATGTGTTCAATACTTGCAAGATATCTGGTGATTGCGATAAGTCAGAGGTGCATGTTGCTGATGTGATTTTAGAGCTTGATGAAATAAAGTGAGAGGCCTACGACAATTCCTGCTTGGCAAAGGAGCGAAAGAAGGCCTTGCATGACAAGAAGATCCATGAAAAACATCTTGTCCCTGATCATAAAGTGATCATCTACAATTCAAGACTGCATCTTTTTCCCAGGAAGCCAAAATCTCAATGGAAGGGCCCGTATATTGTAAAGAAGGTTCATCCTCACGGTGCAGTAGACATTGTCAATCTGAAGAATGGCAATAGCTTCATTGTCAACAGACAACGTCTAAAGCCTTTTATGATTGCCTTTGATCCACATGAAGAGATCTTGCTTATGCAAGATTCCAGGTAAGTATTTTGATTTTTTCTCCCTTTACAGCTTTCTTTACTTGCGTTTTGTTTTTATTTTATTTGTTGTTTTGTTTTGATTTTATATTTCATGTTATTATTTTATTTTTTTTTTTGCTTTGCTTACTTATTCATGTGCACTTTGTTTTCTTTCGTTCGATTCATTGAGGACCATGTCTCTCACTAGTTGGGGGTAGCATGTGTGCACATATTTAAAAAAAAAATTGCATTAATGTGATGTGAAGATTTTGTGAAATCTGAGCATCTTGGTGGAGTAGTTGAGCATAATCATTTTGAGAAGATTTATTTTTAAACTTGAGCACAAAGCATGATTTTTTATGCATCATGTTTTGTTGATGTGTAGTTTGAAATACTGGGATGCTATACTCATTAAGATGAGATTTGGTGAGATTTTTGTAGAACGAATGACAATTTTGAAGGACATTTTGCACATGCTTACATTTGTAGTGTTCCTCAATTTACTGTTCATTGATTTAACAAAAGAAAAGTAAACTGCAGGACTACTGAGCCTTTTTCAAAAAAAAAAAAAAAAAAAGAAGAAGAAGAAGAAAGAAATTGAAGAAAGAAAAAAAAAAGAGAAGAAAGGAAAAGAAAAAAAGAAAGAAAGATGATGGTGATTTATGGAACTTTCCTAAATTAAGGGCTAGAAACAGTTATCCAAAACTTTGAGGGTTGAGTGTTCAACCTTTAAAAATAGAGCTGGCGTGAAAACTGCTAGTCTCTTGAATTTTGAGGTAGTTAGAATCATCAATGATTAATCTTAAGGTTGAAAAATCATATGACAAATCATGGCTAGTAATGAGGAACACATAGCTAGTTTAGCTCCATACACACATTTGAGTTCTGAGACATTTGTCTCAATTCTATGCGAAAGATTGTTGAGATAGTCTTGATGGGTATAGCCGTTGAGTAGTGACGTGTCACTTTTGTGAGAATTCTTAATTGTGTTTGATTATTTTTGTTTAGATTTCGATCTTTATGCAATATTCATCTCAATTAATTTTCACTATTTTGCTCAAGGATTAGCAAAAAGTTAGTTGGGGAGTGTGATTGAGCTAAATTATTGCATATTTTATACATTTAGAACTAATATATTTTATTTATTTCATTACATTATTATTGGTTTTAGATGGAAAAATAGTTAAGATGAATAAATTCGAGTTGTGATTCAAATTGGTTAATAGCATAATTTATGCTTAATTTTATAACTTGTAATTTAATTGGACAATGTCCATTTTCATGCACAACATATTTTTTATATTCTATTCTTCATTTATATTTTATTTTATTTTATTTCTTTTCTAATTTTATTTTTTATTTTTATAGGCTAAAAAATGTATGGAAAAGTAAAAAAAGACACCAACATCTTGGTGTTGGGAATTTGGATTAAAGCACCACAGGTTTTTTTTTTTGGTTTTACACGCTGGGCAACACACGGAAAATAAAAAAAGAAAAAGACAAAAGAGCTATTTCGGAATAAAAGCTAAGGACGCTAGAGGGTTTTTTTTTTTTTTTTTCTTTCACTTTTGTGGGGAGAGACGTAAAAGAGGGAGTTTGAATTCTTTTTTTTTTTTGGTTTTGGACGCACACAGTGCTGTGGCGTGAAGAACCTCGAGGGGTCCAAACTGCAGCTTCTCTAGCCTCCTCCATTGCTACCACCTCCATCTCCATCCATTTGGTTTGCTCTTTTCACTTTCTACTACTTATTTAATTTTTGTTTAAAGTTTATGATGTATTTTTGAGATATTTGACTTAGACCTTTGGGCATTTTATTTGCTGTTTATTTACTTTGTATTATTTATTATTCTCGCTTCTTTAAGCTTCCATTAAATATACATTACAATTATTATGGATTAATTTTGAGAATTTATGATTTAAATGTAAGGATGAACCCTTGAATTTTAATTTTGGGACTTTTCAATTTTCAGCTCATATTCCAATTTTAATTAAGATTGTTTAGCTTAATTGATTCCTTAATTGTTAATTTCAATTTGTTAGTCTTTTACATTTCATTTCGACACTCAAAAATTCAAAAATATGAATCTAGTCCATGACTAATGCCCTTTTCATTCCCGTTGCACTCTTTCATTCATTGCACATACCACCACTTTTATTTTCTTTTTGTGAATATTTTCACAATTTTAAACAAGTTTAATTTTAAGTAATTTTCCCTAAAGAGATTATTTAGGAATTTATTTCTAATTATTATGTGACACCCTCCTGCACTTGGGATAGCCTTTATGCTGCTCATTTTTTAGTGAGTCACTTACCATAGAAGGAAACTTCGGCTAGAATGAAATCTCTGGGAATTCCGACTTCTTTTGGCATATCCAAAAAAGAAAACTACAAAGAAATGATAGAGAAAATTAACAACAAACTTGAAGAGTGGAAAACAAATGTGCTATCACAAGCTTTAAGAACTATGCTCATTAGAATAGTTGCCAGTACCATTCCATCGTACCAAATGACAACGCACATAATTTCAAAGTCGGTTTGTAAATCCGTCAATACCCGTTTCAAAAATTTTTGGTAGGGAATAAAAAAGGATCAAAAGCATAAACTATACCTGAAATCCTAGAAAACCATCTGTCAGTCGAAAAAAAAAGGTGGTTTAGGATTGAGACTTATGAAAAATATGAATGCGGCCTTACTTGCGAAAACGAGATGGGAAATGAATCAACCTAACTCTAGTATATGGAAAAATCTTATAACCAAGAGATACTTGAGTCAGGGGAACTTTTGAGCAAGTTGTGGCGAAAGTAACAGACTCAAGCCTTTGGAAAGGCATTCTCAAGACAAAATCACTGCTAGAAAAATGTATGTGCTATCAAATTTCAAATGGCCTGTCAGTTATGGTTAGATCCTTGGATACTAGCTCTGGAAACCTTCAAGCCCCTACCACTATTCCATATTACTGAGTTTCCATTGTCTCTCAAAGTCTCAGATCTGATCAACTGTGTCACAAACTCTAGGGATATCCAGAAAATGCAAACTCTTTTCCAGCGAAACTACATCAAAGAAATATTAAAGATCCCTTTGCCAACCTCCACTCAAAGATTGAATAGCTTGATTTGGACAAAAAATCAAAATGGGAAGTTTTCCAGTTAAAACAACATATCACCTTGCCGCCGAGATTGGGAACACTCTCCAAACACTGGCTCCTAACTTTCCAATGGATAAAATTTGGTAGCTTAAGATCCATGATCGCCACAAGCTTCTACTCTAAAAAATAGCGTGTGATATGCTTGCAACAAAAGAGTGACTCATAAGCTTTATCCCCAATATCCCTTCTCTCCAATGCCCATAATGCGATGAACAAGAAGAATCTCTTGTATATTTATTCATCAAATGCCCAATCACAAGAATATTATGGAGTCAAAGCAGCTTGCCTCTAAACCTCTCAACTTTGGACATAAGCTCCATGAAGGACTGGTTAACATCATTTCCAGATTTTTGCAGCATTAATCTTAGATTTTATTTGGCGACCACGAAATGATATAGTTCATAATCAAACTGAACTCTTTCTACAAAAAGTCTCAAACCTACTGAATTTGGCATACCAGGAAAATCTTGATGCTTGGACTGGTAAGATGATGTTCAAAGTTGAGCAAAAATGGCAAATCCCCTCCTTGAATCAAACCAGCATTTCTTTTGATGTTGCGGTAAGAGCCTCTTCCTCAACAGCTTCAGCGATAAGCAGAAATTCATAAGGGGATATCATAGAGATATGAACTGAAGAAAACCCCTCTACAACCCCAGTCATCGCAGAAGCATTTGTTGCTAAACTGGCCACCAAAATGGTGTCTCATCTGAATTACCCGTCTATCTCTTTAGAAGGAGATGATCAACTGGTTATTTCTTCAATTGAGGGAGAGTCTACAGATTGGAAGATCACCAACATTATTGGTGATATCTTAAATACTCTGGAAATTCACAAAGGCTGGTACTTTAAAAAAATTAATCGATCTCAAAATGGATTTGCGTACTTGGTGGCGCAATGAGCCGCTACCAACTTCATACTTGATAGCATTCTATTAGATATTATTGCTTTTAATTTTTTGTTGATTGATAGCGGGAAGCATCATTTTAGACTTGTTTCGTTGTTTGTTTACTATATTTTATATAATGCAAGCTTTATTAGAGGAGTTTTGCTATACAACCTATACCACACTTCATATTATTTTAAAATTTTAAATTTTTTAATATTTTTTTTATTTTTTTTTTGAATTTATTCTTTTTAAACTATTTTAAATTTTTTATTTATTATTCATATAATAAATATTTGATAAAAGAAAAAAAAATTAAAAAAAATATGAAGTGTGAAGTGTTGGGAGGTTGTAAATATTTATTCTTATTAGAGAGAGACAAAAAAAAAAAAAAAAAAGAGTACTGAGCGTTGGGCACGCGTTATATGAAGAAACCCTAGACCATCGCCACTCGAGATAATAGCATAGCCCTTGGCATATACGCTCTCGAGCGCAGCCGTCTCGTCCAATTTCAAAAAATCATATCCGAATTCCGAACCCAATACTCTGGCAAGAGCCGAAAGCCTTTTCGGCCATACATAGACCTCGCGGATTCCATCTTTTTAGGTCTCTCTCTCTCTCTCTCTCTCTCGATAGTTAGGGCTTAGGGATCTCTGTTGTGCCCTAATTTGTTCTCTCTCAATTTTTATAATCTCGAGCTCCATTCACGTACTTGTTCTCTCGATTATGGCTTCTACTAGTTTGATTTATCATTTCGTTTATGTTAAAATTCTCGCATTATATTGTAGGGTTTACTGTGCTAGTTAAATTAATTGGAGTTTTATTATATTCGACACACAATGCATGTGTTCTCTGCTAAATTTAGGGTAAAAGAAGTAATTTTCTGTTTTCTTAATACAAACTTTTGGTTCTTTTTGAATTATAAATTATATGTACAGTGATTTCAGAAAACATTTGTTCATATAATATCGATTTTGCATTAGAATGCTCCCTTTGTTGTTTAGACATCTTTTATGCTGGTTTCTTTTATATATTTGAAGGGCTCCTTATTTTTTCCTTTGAAGACATTTTAAAGTAAATTATGATGTAAATTTCTTTAATGATTTGTATATGTGATGGGTTTGTTAAGAACAACGATTAGTTGCTTTTTGGGTGGTTAAAAGAGGACGATCTACTGTAGTAAAAATTTGTTGGGGTCAAGGCATTGCAGAAATTAGTTTCTTGTTGGTCCTTTTTTTTGTGGTTTCTAGGGGAGGCAGTTTAGGGGTTGTAATGGGTTTTCCAGCCTTTTGAAAAAAAAAAAACTCAAAATATTAATTTGTGATGTACATTATTTCAGTAAAATGTGCTTCTTATTTTCATGTACTTTGTGTGGTATCTGTTAGTCATTTTATGAGTTCTCTTCTAGAATTAGATATTTTTTTATACTTTTATACTAAGCTTTGGGCTCAAGTAGCCATTTGATTTAATAGCTTAAGTTTGTTGCATGTACGTTGGAGTAAATGTTTTTACTTCTTTGGGCTAAAGCTTTGCCATTTTGCAGTTTCCTTGAATCTCTAGAAATTGTTGACAGGTCCTACTGTTTTCTATAAATGAGGGGGAGGAGTTATACCCCATCACCACCAAGGGGTCATGGCAGGAGAGGACGGAGCCCTAGCCCTAGGGGTCGTTATGGTGGCCGTGGTAGGGATGGTCCTACTAGCCTTCTTGTTCGTAACCTTCGCCACGATTGTAGGTTTGTTCTCATTAACCATTATTCCTACCTTATTGCTAATAAAGAACTATTATCCACATTATTAACTAACTATCATGGGATAGTTTAAGAGAAGTATGTTGATTAATTTTTTTAAGCTTAAGATGACCATGTTGATGTTTCTGCACTGTTTATTTTCTAGGGAATTTGATGGCTTTGTATTTTTTGTATGAAATATGAACCTAGAATGATAGTAAGCTTGTGGGAAATGAAAATGGCATATAAATATAAAATTCTAGTAAGTCATTATCACTTGTAAAGAAACAAGATCATGTGCTTATTATTTTTGTTTATATCACTTTCATCATTGCATGGTTAGATGCTGCATTGTGTGGCTTGAACCATGTAAAGCCTATTCCTTGCGTAATGATTTATGGTTTATGATAAGCATAGGTTTTTTAGAAGATTAAAGCTGTTATAGTTTTTTTAGAAGATTGAGTTTCTATGATGTCTTGCCAATACACTTTTTAGAATGTTGGAGGTTCTACATTAGATATTCTCTTTATGAAATGGGACAGTAGTTGAAGTTTGTCTTTATTATATTATCCCAGGATAAAATGTGGTTGTGAAATTGTGACTGATTGGCATTTCTGCAACTGTCTATGATCAAAATAATTTTGTTTGAGTCATATCCACAAAATTTTATATATGCTGGAATTATGCTCACTTTCAATACATGCTTTTATGCAGGCCAGAGGATCTTCGTAGACCGTTTGGGCAGTTTGGTCATCTCAAGGACATTTACTTGCCGAAGGATTATTATTCTGGGTGAGCATATGTGAGATATTTGTAAGAGTCGATTTCTATATGTAAGTTAAGATCTTTGTAAGTACATAAGGATTATTTTCCTTGCTTGATGAAGACAATGGCAAGGTATGATGTTGTCTTTAATCTTATTAATCTTCGTTGGTAATAAGATTAGCATTTTGCTTAATCTTATTATTTTGAAAAATTTGTTACTAGAATCATTCGACTTCTCGGCTATTTATTCTCTAGAACTTCTATTGAAAACCTCTCTCTATCTGTCTCCATCTTTAATTCTCGTAGTGTTGTTATTTATGTGTTTCATTCTGAATCTTGGCTGAAGAAACTTGTAGATATAGAAAATGATAATTTCTCAAAATCCTCCTCCTTATATATCTTGTTAAAGGTTTGGGACATGCTAACTATATTCAAAGCTCTCATTTTGCAAAATGTGGCCCGTCCTGCTAAGTTCCTTCTTTTGAACTGTTTTTTGTTGTGGGCGTTTTTCTTCATAATCTACTCTTTTCTTATCTCCAGTTGGGTGTGTTAATTGAAGTTCTTGAGATTTAACAGTGAAACTAAAGTTTTGAAGACAACAATCAAGTAGTTAGAGTTCTTTTGAAGATGATGTTAATGATAGTGAAGATTGGAAGGAAGTTGGTTTTGAATACATGTTGAAGATGTTCCAAGTCTTGGAGAATTTGAAGTCAATCTTAAAACTGATACTACAAGGTCAGCAGCCAAGTGCTTGCTTTTTATCATGACCTTCCATATTACTGAGGATTATCTTGGACAATTTCATCCGTAAGATCTATGGCATGCAAAGTATGACTCAAAGTTATGCCTTTCAGCATAACCCATGTTTTGACACTGTTCTCTTTCCCTTTGTTTTGTACACATGTATTTTTCCAGGGAACCCCGTGGTTTTGGTTTTGTGCAATATGTAGATCCTGCTGATGCTGCTGAGGCAAAATATCAAATGGATGGCCAGGTTCTTTTTGGCCGTGAGCTGACTGTTGTCTTTGCTGAGGAGAACAGAAAGAAGCCATCTGATATGAGGGCAAGGGATAGAGGGAGGTAAGATTCCCTTTCTGATTGGGATTTGTTCAGCTGTAAATAGAAATTTTTTAGTTTTTTTTGTTGGTGACATGACCATTAATCTTTTTAGACTTAGCTCAATACTTTTTTAGAAAGTTGAATTATGCTTTCACACAGAACTCGAAAGATTGTCTTATTATAAAGGTTTTGTTAGAATGTTGTACAGACTTCTCTCTTCTTGAATGACTGTAATTACGAGAGTATTGGATCATCGAAGGGACCTGCGGATGGTGTAGTTTGTTTTTTTTTTTTTTGGGGGGGGGGGGATCTTGATCATCATGTTCAAAGGAAGAAATTTGATGCAATTTCCATAATTTTGGAAATGAGGATACACAAAATCCATAGTCAGTCTTATCAGAAAATTTCATTGCTGTCTAGTAAGTGAAATGATTTTAGTCATTTCACCTTTCAAGTTTAAAATGCCAGATGCATGCATGGAAATGGAGTATAGATATTGGATTGGAAAGTGCACATCCCGCGGATTACTGCCCTGTATATATGGATTTGTGCTTAAGTAATGTGTAGAATTTGTGTTTAGAGTAAATCTGCTGCAGTCAGATTCTGAAGTTTTTCTCAAGCTTAGCACGTAGAGTGATGACTGGGATTTGGCATTGGATGATTTGTCTGAAAGTTGACAAGAAATTTAACAATCCCTATGGAATATGCAATCTCTATAATACCAGGGAGTGAATTCCTCCGATTTGGTATCTGCTTTTATAAACGATTAGAGTTTCTTTGTTTTTGTCTTTTTATTTTCATTTTTTAAAATTTTTTTGTTTACCATTCATTATAATGTTTTAATTTTTTAACACTTTGCAACTAAATGTTTAAAGTGGACCCATTTAGGTGGTGCTTCTTCCCCTAAAAATTTCCCACTAGAAATAGCCATTGGCCAGACAATTTTAAAAAAGAGAAAAAATTTCACCTAACGAATAGAGCAGGAATTAGCATGAGGCTGATACTAGTGAGATCATGGAGTGATGAAATTGTCCCTCATAGGGCCCCATAATCAATTTATCTTTCTGATTTTTTTTTTAATTGAAAATAACAATGTAGGAAATGCTTGGATATCATTACTAATCTAGAAAACTAATGTGGCTGTGGAGTTGTCAAGCCACATATTCTTACTGTCTCTGTGAATTGATGCCCAGAGTGTGGAGTACATAATCGGTGGGTGTTACCATATCGTACTTAGCACCATCATAAATCATAGCAGGTGTAATGGAGTTTTATGAAATTCTAGTACTCCGAGTATCTTACTACTGAACAATTTATAATTTTTTTTTTCTAAATTTCACTTATTAAAAAAATATTTTCTAAGTTGCATTTGTGATTTCTGACTTGACCTTCTAAATACAGTCGGAGTCGAAATCATGATCGAAGACGATCACCCCCACGTTATTCTCGCTCACCCAGGTACTCTCAGTCTCCGCCTCCACGTCATGCAAGATCTCCATCCCAAAACCGTGATTATTCCCCTCCTCCCAAACAAAGGCATTATTCAAGGTATGGAATTAAGCAAATCTCTGTTTAATTTTATTTATCTAACAATGTGCAATGCATTGTTTCAAAGTTTAGGGGTAAACCTGACTTGTTTCGTAAGATAATTGTAGTTGGTTGCTCTTGAAATTGAGGAATGTATCTGTGAGGTGTTAACTGAATATTGATTTATGTTTGCAATGTGTCTTTAGGGCGAGTGATTAGATGACTGCTGAACTATAGATATCTTTATCTTCTTCCCCCCTTGCAATTTGATGCCTTATTAAGTTATTGTTGTTCCTTTCCACTTTGTATTCATACATTTTCCACTGTGGCAATGCGGTATCTTATTTTGAGGCAGATCTGTTTCACCCCGAGACAGAAGGTACGGTCAAGAGAAGTCATATTCACGTTCGCCCTACAATGGCTCAAGGAGCCGCAGTCGAAGTCCAGCTAGAGGTCCGAGCCGTACTCCGAGCCGAAGCCCTAACCGTGAAGAATACTCGAGGCAACCAAATGGAGATAGGTCTCCTAGTCAGTGAGCTACTCTGAACAGTCTACTGTTATGATAGCATTTTGTTGGATCTTGTTTGTAATTTGGTTCTGTTCCATGAATTTGACTCAGATTCTGGTACCCTTTCGTTGACGATTTATTTTCTTGAAACTGATAGCTTATCTGTGATGATAGAATATGGTTGAATGTGTCGTGTTCTAAAACCTGTTTGATGCGGATAGACTATGGTTGCTTAATATACTGTGCCAAGTCTATTTTAGATACTCCAAAAGAATGGAAGGCATTCAAAGCGAGTGCGGAGTGCCACGGATTAACCACGGTTTCGTTGCTGATATTGTGAGCGAGGCAGTTAAGAATTTTTTACCTTTCCCCTTGCCCCTTGAGCATTTACTAGGGTCTGATTTCATTGAAAAAAAAAGGGGTAATTTTTCAGAAGTCTAATGGGGGGGTGTTTGGCTTGGTGAATCAAAATTTGAATTTTCAATAATGTAGTTAAATGATTAGGAATCTATATATTTGTGGAATGAAGATAGATGGTTGCAATGAAACAGAGAAATAAATGGTAGCACTAAAAAATAACTAGCTTTTCTTGTACAATAATAACAATATCCAACAAATTAGAAAAAATAAGTAAAAGAAGTCAAATAGTAGCATTGGATTGTGGATTCCTATAATTATAAAGAAAACCAAGATTTCCCTTAAGAAAAAGTTCAAGAAGGATTTTAAATTAAACTAATATATATAATTTTACATACAGTTGTTTTTACATATTTTTTTACGAATTTTATTAATGTGATTATTTGTATTATTTTTTTAATATAAAATAATTATTTTGATCAATCATATTAATAAAATATATAAAAATAATTGTTTTAATCAATCCCATTAACGAAATACATCAATATCGAGATTTTATTCACTTTTAGTTATCCTCGTCCAAACATCCCATTAAGTTTCCAATGATGATGTTGTAGTCCAACCAAATACAGTCTATAAAGAGAGAAGCGCTTTTTGACGTTTGGTGTTACGTCCACAGCATTTTACCCTTTACAACTAATCAGCTAACGTTCAATTTCTTATTAGTATATATGCTTTTACACCTTAAAAGCAATTTGTGTGGTTTATCTATAATCCTACTACTCTCTTATAATTTATTTTATAATCGTACTATTTTATTAAAAATACACTTTCTCTATTTTATATAGAGTTGTAAAATAGTTGCAGAAGAGTTATAAGTTAACTATTTTCATATTTATATGTTTAGACTTGGTTTCGTTTGTTCAATCATTTGGGACCCATTTGTGTTGAATTTTGAAGCTTTGTGAGGCTCAGTCTGTCACTTTTCTGGGTTGATGTTAGATGTGTACTCCTTTATGCAGCAAAAAGAAAAAAGTATTTCTGCACAAAACCTTTCACATGAAAAAAAGGTTAGTAGGTAGTGGGAATTTCAAGTGATTTGAGTATTAATTTATCGAAAAATATTTTATATATAAATAGATTATATATAAATAATTTTATAAACTAATATATCTTCACATGATTCGTCAGATTATAAAATTATTTTTATGATAAAATAAATTTAATAGATCATATAAAATCATGTCAATTTGTGTAACCTCTTTGTGACTAAAATTCCATTGCCCTTTATAATCTGCGCTTACATTCTTCTATAAATCCCATACATTCTAATCATAATCTTACTTAAAAGTTCGCTTGAACGGTGTAAAAGCACAGTACTCCTTCAATTCAAGTATACAAGAAAATATATATATATATATATATATATATACACAAAGTCCAACAAATAAAGCTTTTTGGAATCATTTTCCAAGTCCAGTTTCCTTTAGTATACAACCAATATCAGATTTAGCTCCCCATACCATATTAGTTATTATCACAACCCTCATATCTACTATAGCATTTAGGCCCTAACTTTAACGAACATCAACACTCACAGCTCTCCAACTGAGAAAAAAGACCATTTGGGAATTTGAAAACAAAACAAAACCAAAGTTCTTGTGGAGCAGTCACTGTCTTCGAATGTTGTGGGCCCGTTGTCTTTTGGGGCATCTTCAAATAAAATAATAATAATTATAAAAGAAAAATTCTTCTCATAAATTACTATTTATCACTCTACATTTCATACCTTATAAAAAACATCCTCATACTCTATGAAAAATACGTTCACTCTATAAAAAAAACTATAAGTATAAGATGTGAGAATGAATAATAGCTGATGCATAGTAAATCTTATTATAAAAAGAGCTATTCTGCCTAAAAAATATTTGAAAAATATTTAATATAAACCCTAAGGGATTGGTCTAAGTGGTGAATACTTTAGTATTAAACTATCACTCCTCAAAATCAAATCTTAAATATCTCACGAGTGTAAATAATCATTTGAGATTATATTCGTACGGAATTGAGCCTTATTGTGCAGGAACAGGTTTGAAAGTCCTGCTTGGAGAGGTTCCCGATATAGTAAAAAAAAAAAAAAAAATTCTAATATATATATGAGAAATTCTATTTGCAGTCCTCAAGTGGAGACTGTATGTGCAGACACATTATTAAATGAGAGAAAATATCATTTTAGGAGGGATAATTTTGTAATTTTAAAAAATTTTAAAGTTAAAATAGCCTAGGCTTACATTGCAGTCCCCATTTGGAGACTGTACCTAGCATTGCTCTATATATATATATATATTAATATAACTCGTATCATGCGTGGAGTGATAGCTCATAAATTCAAAAGCAACTACTCATAATTGAAAGAATTATGAAGCATGACTTTTTATATATCTTTTCATGATCACCAGCCAATTAATTTAATTTAAAACCGTTCTGCCACCAGACTTTTCAGCTCCTTCTCCCTTTCTTTCAAGCCCACAGAGTTTACGTTTGGAGGGAAAATCACTATTTTGTTCTCTTGCATAGTCTTACATATAATCTTAATACTGTCTATTAATGTGCATTAAAATATAAGTAATCGTGTAAATGAGTGATAATCCCCATCTTTTAGAATCAAATTCAATAATCAATAGGTTTTAACTCGTTAAAGAAAAGGGAGAACAGTCCAACAGACAAAAAGTAGTGTGTTGTTGTCTGTATGTCTGTTGACTGTGTTACTCCGTTCCTCAGACTAAGAGAGAAGCTGCCATTACAGGTTTCTTCATCTCCGTAACCTTATTTCTTATATTGGGTCAGCTCTGAACATCTTACTAGTAGTGTTGGACGTGTACTGGTTCTATATTCGTTTATAATAGATTTGGTCTGACGGGGTATTGTTAGTAAGGACTTTTGTTTCCAGAAAATGGTTCGTATAGTTTGTTGTTCTGCTGTTTTGTAGTTCCACATTTAAGGAATAGGTCTTTTTATTGTGGGGCTTTGAAATTCTTTCTAGGTGTTTTCTTAGATTCCTTGTTCTGGGCGGTCAGTTTCGTGTCTCGAGTATGTAAGTAACCGTGCCGGGTTTGCTGTAGGGTTTTGTTTTGTCAGTTCTTTGGAAGTGGCTTGGAGTGTAGATATCTCACTATCTCTGCCCGTTCAGCTGGGTCATTTGGATCAGGTACTCTCTCTATTCACTCTCGATTTCTACATCTGGGTTCAGTTTTTCCTTTTCCTTTCTGGGTACTTTGATAATCGATGCTCTTTGGGTTTTTGCTGGCATCTCGGCGCTTTTCAATCTGATTTTCTTTTTTGACTGGACGGTGGCAGTTTGACCCCCGGGTTTCCTGAGTTTAGGACTTTTATTTTTATTTTCTAATTGTCCCTTTTAAAACTTCGCTAAATCTTGAATGGCTGATATGCACATAAGGATTTGAGTTCTATTACTATTTTTTTTTAAAGGAAAAGATTATTCTTCTGGTTTCGGCTATGAGCAGGAATATCTTCTTCAAAGGATGTACAACTTTTCTGCCTTGATATTTGTAATTATATCTGGCCACTAATTGAGTCTCCGAATAATGTCCTCGAATTGGCTTATGCAATTGTAGTTTAGTGTTGTGTTTTTAAGGTTTGTGAGAGTTGAATGTTAAGACCTTTGGGAAGTGTTTACTTTTCTCCGTCTTGGGTTAATTTGTAATATATCGATCACTTACTCTTGTCATCACTACTTGAATTATGGCTCGATCGCTAAACTAACCACACCACTCTTACGTGATCATTCCAACAACCCCTTCCCCCCCCTCCTTCACGTGTCTTCTACCAAATTAAATTACATGGCTGGAATCCCCCTTGAACATGTCTGATGAACCCTCTGAAGGCACTCCCCTCTATGCATGGACCACCAAATATGATCCAGATGGACCTTCCGTAGGAGAAGCCAAAGCCGCTCTACTAGCGGTCAAGGAGGCTTAAGCTCAAAAGCAGGATGATATCATTCTAGAGAGCGACTCATTAGGGTGGTCACTGCTATCCAACATAGCCACCTGACAACCGACTGGAGAATAGGTCCCCTGATTAAGGATATCATCGGCAGCTTAGAAGATTTCTCCACATTGACAGTCCAAAGGTCCACGGAAGTGCCAACTACTCTTTCACAATCTTGCAAGCTGGGCTGCTTCCTTGACATTGTAGGAAACATTCCCATCGCCAATATCCCAAACCATGTATACACCTGTCCGTGTTGCAATTCCCCCTGAACCCCTAGCCTTTGTTATCCTTTTATTCACAAAAAAAAGTCTGATACTCACCATTGTAGCACATTTACTCAATCTTTGAGTCAAGCTAATGTAGAAGTTATCTTGTACCATAAGCACATTTTCTTCACTCAAAACCATAGTCTATAGTCAACCATGGGTATAACTAACACGAAAGTCACCATTGCTCATTGTGGGAGCTACCAACCTGTACAGTCACATTGAATGCTCGCCCCATCAACTTTGATATCACTTATTGGGGATTAGGAGTTTATAAAAAGTTAAGATGTTGGTAATTACTGTAACTCAAATAATGCTGAAACTGGCTTCAAACATTGCTCTAACTGAAATAATTTTGTGGATAATTCAGTTTTAAGCCTTTTGGAGGTTATAATTTTAATTTTTGTATATTTAAATTTAATACATTATCTGTCATTCCTATTTTTTTTGGATAAGTAAATTATCTGCCATTACTATTTATATATTCTGCAGGTCATTACAATAAAATTTGTGGTTTTTACTTTAAGTCCACACTGAAAGTTTCTGCAATTTTTTTTTAATCCCCTATATTATCCTTAAGTTATGGCATTGGTTTTTTTTCTGAAGTTTTCTGGCTATTATGACATGATTGCATTCAGCACGTGCTTGCTGAATCTGGCAGTTTCAGGTTCATTACAGAGTGAAAAGCTCATAAGTGTACATCTAGGCTTGACATTTTATCGGATCGGATGAAGCTTGGAAAATGGCTTGGAATTCTGGTTTTGCTCGTTGTTGGCATTTTCAGTCGTTCATTAGGTAATTGTACACAGTTCTGATCTCCATTGCCACACTTCTTTTCATGCTCAAGGTCAAATATGTTAATTAAACTATGAGCAAAATCTGGTTTAGAATTGACAATTGCCTTTCTGGTAGGAACTACGGATATCAACAGTGAGAATGGTTTTCATGAGGATTAAACTGATTTATCATTGCCAATTTTGTGTCTATGTGCTTGCTCTTTGATTGTGCAAATTACCATTTTTTTTTTATAAGTAATAAGGTATTTTATTTATCAAAGAATAGGCATAGCCCCGGTACACTGGAAGTAGATTGTGCAAATTACCATTGTAATACTTAGGCTATAAAGTACTTCTTTTGCATGTTCATAAGTTAGAATTGTTTTCTATGATTGTGGAAACAAAACAATGTTTATTTGACAATGGTCTTTGTGATACTCTATACTGAGTAATGCCTCAGAACGTATGGTTTTTGTAATACTCCATATTGACTGATGAGTATAGGTGGTGTATAAGATTCCACATTGCTTAGGAGGGAGAAGTTATTGTCCTTTATAATCATTCCAATGGGGCTCTAATTGTACCACTAACTAGTCTTTTTGGAGTATGGACTTTGATGTGGCTTGGGCCTTCCTTAGGGCTTTACAAATGGTATCAAAGATAACCAGAAGTGTGGAATTTGAGCCGTGCCACTTATATTGGAATGACCCGATGACAACGTTGGGAAAATAAGGGTTGGAGATTGTGCTATCCCATACCGAATGATGAGTATTAGTGGTTTATAGGATCCCACGTTATTTGGGAGGGAGAAGTTATTGTTCTTTATAATGATTCCACTGGGGCTCCTATTGTGCCTTTGGATAGTTTTTTTGGAGTATGAGCTCAGATGTGGCTTAAGCTTTCCTTGGGGCATTTCAGTCTTAGGTTGTCATGGGAGTTAGCATGAATTATGTATTTTTTAATTAGGAAACTAATCTAGCCAAATTTCCTGATGTAAAATAATATCTACCTGTCAATAAAGAAAAAATACCAGATGTTAAACTATATCTTAAATATGTTCTGCAACCTAATGGAAAGTTTGGGCACTGCCAGATGCAGAAGCTGTTGGGTGTTGGGGTCATTTGGATCTTGGGGGGGAGTTTATATTCAATCATATTATTCTTTCTCATAGGTTGTTGGTTGTCACTGAATCGTAACTGTGAATTGGTAGGTGCATTTGTGGGGATAAACATTGGCACTGGTGTTTCCAATTTGCCACCAGCTTCAGATGTTGTTGCGATTCTCAAGGCCCATCAGATTACTCATGTACGCCTTTATAATGCTGATTCTCACATGCTGAAAGCCCTATCTAACAGTGGGATTGAGGTAATGGTTGGTGTCATAAATGAGGAAGTTTTAGGGATCGGTGAATCTGCATCAGCAGCAGCAACCTGGATTAATAAAAATGTTGCAGCTTATTTGCCTTCAACCAATATTACGGCAATTGCCGTCGGCAGTGAGGTCCTCTCCTCAATCCCTAATGCAGCTCCAGTTTTAGTTTCCGCCATGAATTACCTTCATAAAGCACTAGTCGCTGCAAACCTCAATTTTCAGGTCAAAGTTTCAACTCCACAGTCCATGGATATAATTCCTAGACCTTTCCCTCCCTCCACTGCCACCTTCAATTCTTCATGGAACTCTACTATTTACCAACTCCTCCAGTTTATAAAAAATACTAATTCCTATTACATGTTAAATGCCTATCCCTACTATGGATACACGAAAGGAGATGGCATTTTCCCAATCGATTATGCTCTTTTCCGACCACTTCCCTCAGTCAAGCAGATTGTTGACCCAAACACTCTTTTCCACTATACCAGCATGCTTGATGCTATGGTGGATGCTACATATTATTCTATAGAAGCTTTTAATTTTTCTGGAATCCCTATTGTTGTAACAGAGACTGGCTGGCCGTGGTTTGGTGGAGCAGATGAACCAGATGCCACTGTGGAAAATGCTGAAACTTTTATTAAGAATCTAGTCAAACGAGTTCTAAATAATTCAGGTCCACCTAGTCAGCCAAGTATTCCCATTAATGCTCACATTTATGAATTATTCAACGAAGATAAGAGGCCTGGGCCAGTGTCAGAGGAAAATTGGGGTATTCTTTTTGCTAATGGTTCGACTGCTTATCCATTGAGTTTGAGTGCTTCTGATCGGATTACAGAGAATTCTTCTGTGGTTTTCTGTGTGGCAAAACCTGGTGCAGATTCTGATAAGTTGCAAAGTGGCCTAAACTGGGCTTGTGGACCAGGCCAGGCTAACTGCACTGCCATTCAACCCGGGAAGCCATGCTATTACCCTGATAATCTTGAAAATCATGCTTCTTATGCTTATAATGATTATTATCAAAAGATGCGAAGTGTTGGTGGAACGTGTGACTTTAGTGGTACAGCTGTAACCAGCACTAATGATCCCAGTAAGTTCGTGTAACTGTTTTCCTTATTATCTCTTGAGCTCATAACATGTATTTGGATTTATTTTTTGTTTACATATCTTTTCCTTTTGGTTTCTTGTTTTCTTTTGGACCAGTTTTCTAGAAGCGGGTATGTGACTGACATTTTCTTTCAGCAATCTGTTTCTTCCAGGAGAAACAGTTTCTTTCAATATTTGAAGATATTTATTGTGAATTCATTTGGCGTAGGTACTATAAAGGATTTTCTATTCTCTTACAATTGAGTCAATATTGTAGAGAAAACATAAAGTAGAGAAATCATTTCCACACTGTTGGTTTGTTGAGTTGAATCCCTCACGGTATACCACTTTATGATCTAAAGATTTTAATATTTTATTGATTCCCGTTAGCCTGAAGGTTACCTCTACTGATAGGAGTGCCTATATTCAAATTTGGATACTTGTTAGTTGCTAGTCTCCTTGGAGGCTTGAACGGTTGCCTTCATCTTCTATCACCCCCTTCCCATGTGCTTGCCCACCACAAAAGATCATAAAAAATAAAAGAGAAGGCCATGATGATCGTTGCTATTGATTCCTTCTTATATGTCAGCCTTGCATTTTTATATCCAACGTCAATTCTTCTACAATCCGATCATATAATAAGCTGTGTCCCTTCCATCTTCCCGTCTCTAACATAAATATGTTTTCGTGATTCTTTGTTGATGGATACCATCCTGCAGGTAATGGATCATGTCAGTTTGCAGGAAGGTGAGAATCTGAATATATTTATTCCAGAAGAAACCTAAATTATTATTTAAGGTTATTGGCTCTAAACATGTAATATTCTGAAACAGTTCTAATTCAAGCACAAGTGGGGGATTTTCACCTCCTGTTGCACTTGGCCCTGCAAACCTATTTGACGGGAGCTCGAATTCAATGAGGCACAATTCCAAGCTTCAGCACATGATATCTGCCATATTTGTTGCTCTAGCGTTACATTGACTTGTAGAAGATCCTTCAAGTTGTCTTCCATCTTGAGCGTTAAAGCATTACTGCTGTGATTGTAATTTCAAGTAATGATGGAAATCTTCGCATATCATTTTCATCATGGCTGTTCATCAATTTTGGTTGTTTCTTGTTTTGCTTTTATGGTCCGTCCACCTCTGCTTCTTATCAGGCGGGATGTCTTTTGGGTTCATTCATTGTAATGTATTCTTTTTAGGTAGTAGTAGGTCACTAGGATTTTTGGGACGATGTAATTGTACCTTTGATTTTGTTCTTTAACAATGAACAATTCAGCGTACAAATATCCTTTCATATTAGTCCTTTGTCTCTGGATATATTTGGTTATAGACTCATGCAAACATTTGCTTCCGATGTTGCAGATCTTTATATTGTGCATGGTCATCCAGAACTAGAAGAAAAGCATTGGGCGGTGCAGATAGAGTAGACACGTCCTTAGATTATAATAAGTTGTCAAAAATGTTTATCTATTATTTTGAGTAATTATTAGGTAGTCTTTACGGATGGATACATGCACTCTTCCTGTCATAAATGATTGGAAATTTTATTTATAATATACTTAACAAAATAGTTGCATGACATGATTTTTTTTGAAAGAGAAATTTTAAAATCTGAATTTTACGAAATCAAAATTTTTCATGTAAGTATATGGATGACATATTTTATTGGCTTAAAAATATAATAACTTGTGAAATAAATTTAACAATAAATCACTAAACAATAAAGGAGTACTAATAAACAATGTAGACCATCATACTCTATTTGGATGTTGAGCTGAGTTGAGTTTTTTATGAATAGTAATGAGTTGAGATGGTTGAGAGAGTTTTGTGGGATTCACCTAAGATGTATTTATGTGTTTGGATGTTAAGATGAGTTTAGATATATTTATGGAAAGTTGAAAAAGGTTGTGGGTCTTGCTTATAAAGAGGTGTTGAGTTGAAAAAAATTATGGATCCCATGTGTAAAGAAATTTTGAGTTGAGATGAGTTTAATAATTTGAGAGTCGAGTGTTTAGATGTTAGACTCAGTTTAAAATTATATAAGTTTGACTAGTGTGATGAGACAAAATTCTCATCTTATAATTATAACTTTTTCAAATCACAAAATAATAATAATATTAAAAAATAATATTTTAAACTTTAATCTAAAACAAACAATTTTCAACTTACTATCTAAACCTAGCAAATGGGGCCTCAAAAACTTGATTTAGATATGTTGATGTTATGAGCAACAAATCAGAGTGGCGCAGCGGAAGCGTGGTGGGCCCATAACCCACAGGTCACAGGATCGAAACCTGTCTCTGATAATTTTTATTTCCATTTAAAGAGTAAACTGGTGGCTTCCTTTCTCCCTAGTCTTTTGCAACTTTTTCCTTGGACCTACGGATACGATGCGTTTTTGCACAAATTGCTCTTGCATTCTGCTTCTCCTCTCACCTCTCTTCGTCTCTCTGGGTGAGTTTACAAAGTTACGGTGCGTGCATAGCGCAAGAGCGAGAGCATCATGATGATATCAGGAGGAAGAGGAGGGAAATCTGCGCCATCGGCCTCATCATCCCCATCTGTTTCTTCAACGACAACATCGTGGGCAGTCTCCGCCTCTGGGAAGAGGATCCAGAGAGAAATGGCAGAGCTCAACTTGGACCCACCTCCCGACTGCTCCGCTGGTCCCAAGGGTGACAATCTCTACCATTGGGTCGCCACCATCCTCGGTCCCCAAGGTCCCTCCTCCTTGTCCCCTTTCATTCACTCACTCTTCTACTACAACTTCAACTAGTTTTTTTTTTTTCTTTTTTTTGTCTCTGTTTTCTTTTGTGTGATAATTATTGGGTTTTATCTTTTCCACTGAGTTCTTACTTTAAGCTTGATTTTATTCTTTTTTCCTCCTTGTGGTTTCTGAGCGAAGTGTTTGCTATGGAGTTTTGGTTTTCAAGCTCTGAGTAATGTGACTGTGGGCGTACATTGGCTTGAATTACTATCTTGCCATTTGATAATTCGGAGAAATGGGTTCGTGATGAAGTCCTGGTTTTCAAGCTCACTCAATATGATTGTTGGGGGCAGGGGGGTGCTTTGTTCGAGTAGGAACTCGAATTTACTCGCTTCATTTTCTTTATTTAAGCTTGAAGTTTGAGGACTCGGATTGACGGGCGGATGGCGAAGTTCTGATCTTTGAGCTTAATTTGGCTGTGCTTTGTCTTTGGGTGTTAGCTTTGAGCTACCTTCTCAATTTGGCTTCCTAACTTAATTTTATGATTTGGCTTTACTTTGCTTGGTGTGTTAGCTTAACTTCTTTTCTCAAATGAAGCTTGGTGTTGATGGTTTTTAGTGGATCTGGTGATATATTTCTGGTTTCACCGCCGGAATTCTAATGATCTGTGTTTACTTTTGTTTTGAGCATGAGCTTAAAATCATTCCCTTGTTTTAAGCTTCAGTTTTCAAAAGTTTGAGTATTGTATTGGTGATTATATTCTCGTGTTCATGGTTGATTTCTTTAGTAGGGATCTCATTCTCTAAGTTTCTTGTTGAAGCTATTTTATTCAACAATTAATGGCAGTGTCAATCTTTTAGTAGCTCTCTCCCTCTCTCACGTTGTGATCTTGTCCTTGTAGATAATTAGCTGATGGCCTTGCTCAATCTTTTGTGTTTGGCTATCTTTCAACTGTTAGTATTTGTATCGAGTACTTATTAAAAAAAGTATTTTCTTAAGTCAGTAGGATGAAGGACCTGTTTGGTTGAGGACAAAACTGCTGAAGAGACCGACTTGTGATTTTATGCTGGTTTTATCAAACTGGCCAAAATCATATAGACTTGGTTTGACTCGTATAAACTCATATAAACTGGTATCACTATGTATGCATTGTTTTTATTAAAAAAAAAAGTTCACTTTGCAATGAGAACATCTTAAATATTTTAGAAAATAAGGGAGAATCATGTTCTTAGTGCTATGTCATTTAGAGCCTTATGAATACAAGTCTTGATATAGATATGTGTGGGCATATATATAACTATTTAAAGCTATGCATATAAATTAAAATTGGTTTATTGAAATCTGTAGATAAAATCATAAGATATAATATAAATAACCCATTTTGTGATAAAACTTCATATATGGTTTATTTCAAATTTTAGATCTGTCAATTAACTTTTAGAAGCAAGCATATATAGTTTACATAACTGACTAAATAGTAGAATTTTAATCTATTTAAGTAACTAATTAATGAATTTATGAAAAGATATAAGATTATGGTAATGGAATTTATGTTATCTAAGAAAGTGACAAATTAATCAAGTTATTCGTGAACAAGTTTGAACTCTTTTAAAAAATAATTGAATTTATTTTGAACATAAAATGTAGCTCGGTGATAAGCTTGAGGTCAGCTCGTGTTTGAATAAAAATCAAACAAATAGAGTTTGAAGATACAATATTTAGCTTGACTCAACTCGATTGCAGCTGTAGATGTGAATACGAGACCCATTGTGAGTTTTTTTGAGTTGAGGGTTTCATTCCATCCCTGGGTTCTTGGCTGATCACTGTAATAAACAAATGGATATGATTGATATTTCAGATTTCAGCTATCTTGGCTTATTTTTCTAATGCTAGATGCCCGGATTGTAAGGAAATACACTTGTGTGCCATTGGCATGGTTGACATGACTATTTTGATCAAATTTTTCTTGCCCACCTTCTTAGGAACACCATATGAAGGCGGTATATACTTCCTAGACATAACATTTCCAAGTGATTATCCATTCAAACCTCCGAAGGTATGTTGATTTGAATTGAATTGAAATGATTTCAAGTGGTATTTCATCTGGAACATCAGAATGCATATTTTGTTGCAATATCACCACTAAAAATATTTTCTTATAAAAAAAAATCTAAAGCAGCAGCCCAAAGAAATGGAATATTGAAGAAAGTTTTTAAGGTCTTTCAGGGTCTGTTCATGGCCCTCAAAATTTAATCATTCCTTTCCCTACACCGCACAAGACAGGTGAGAGCCATCTTTCACACTGCCGATTTGTGGGCAGCCATTTAACCCTATCCAGTTTACAAAGAGGTCTACTATCATTTTAGGCACAATCTAAACCAACCCAATTCTACCAAATAAATCATTCCACAAGTCTCTAGCTAATGTTTATTTTGATGCAAAATAAAACCAATCGTGGGTAGGCAAGTATTTGGGAGATTTTTTTTATTGGTTCAGTAGGTTTTGAACCCATAACCTCATCTCCACCTTTTCCTTTCAAGGGTAGGAGGTCCCAATTGAGCTAAAACTCGTTAGCCTGGGAGGACATTAACATCATGATGTACAGTGAAGCTCTATAGATGCTTGACAGTTGTAAAAGCACATACTGTTGTTGCATATGGTGAATGCTATTGCTATCCAGTACATTAAGTACCAAATATACCCTATGAGATTCTAATTTATTATACCATGATGGCATAGAACAGGCGTTTGAGGTTACTGTTTGAAGCCAGGCTTGTGATCTAGAGAGATCTAAGGTTTTCACTTAAACAATCCATAGATTTATGACAATAAATCAATATTAAAGTTTTGAAAAATAAAATTGTAATTAAATGCAAATGTGTCCCTGTTTGTAGGAATTCTAAATGTGTCTGCTTCTTATGCTTTAGTGTCATTATTTATTAACTTTACCAACAAAAAGTCGATTGTTTAGTCCTATGTTCTTTCAGTTATTAACATTAGGTTTGCAGGTAGTTTTCAAAACACGAATCTTCCACTGCAATGTTGATACTGCTGGTGTTTTGAGTTTAGACATTTTAAAGGATAGTTGGAGTCCAGCTCTAACAATCACCAAGGTGCTTCTTGCAATCAGAGCGATTTTCACAAATCCTGACCCATGTAAGTTTTCATGATTTCTCTTGGCTATTTGTCTTTCAATAATGGTTTAAACATAATAAAATTTCATAATATGTGTTTGTATGTGACCCAAAAACACGTGCTAAACACACGAAGCTGGCCTTTTCACTTATCAAATTGTGGAATGCAGACACCTTGATATCTCAACTGAGAACTGAGTTTTCGCAATGTAACTCTTGAATGTATGGGGCTTTCTTGTACTGAATGTATTTATGTTGTTATTGCAGCAGATAATCCGATAATCCCTGGCATTGCCCGATTGTACTTGGCAGATAGAGCCAAACATGATGAATTAGCTGCAGAGTGGACAAGGAGATTTGCCAAGTGACTCTTGTGAATCTGATGCAAGTGCCGTTTCAATTGCAGATATTCCTTGAACATCTTAATTCATGGATTGGTATAACGTCCGTGTAAAGTAGTGGGAAAGATTACTTGCAAAGTTTACACAGCATCCTGCTAATTAGTCTAAGGTTCTGACCATCCCGGAATATATGATAATGGCTGAAAGAGATATAATGGCATGCAACACGGACTATGAGAAATCCTTTCAAGATTCAGGGGCTATGTAATGTAGATATAATAATAATATATATATATATATATAATATAGTGCTTAGTTCATAGTTGGCTGGTGAGTGTCGTTTTGCAGTGCGGATAGCCACCGACACTGTTGAAGATAGGGTCGCGCGGCCCAAAGTCATGTCAGAATGGAGAAGTGGGCATATTTATTATTATTTCCGTTTCGAAGAGAATTATGCACTAGCGAGTAGCAGGCACAGTGATATTTGATTCGTATAAAGTAAATGCATGTAACGCCTGATTCGGTACGGTACAAGGAGAAACACCTTTTTCAAGTTTCATGAAGTACATAATGCAGGAATTATATGTCAGCTTCTGATTTTGATCCAACAAAAAGAAAATCTTGAAAATGAAAGAGAGAGAAAGACTGGCGTTTCATGTTTGTGAAGTTCTTTTACAATGATCATCTTTCCCAGTTTAGTTCGGAAAAGTATTCAGATACTCATTGAGAATAATAATAAAAAATCAACGCCAGTCCCGCTACTCCCTAGAAGACAAAATTTTCCTACCACAGAAAATGGTGGTTGTTGAAACAGGTGTCGGCTTGGTAGGAATGGTGGGGGAAAGTCCACTTGACAACAAAATATAGCACACCATTATAATCTAATGCTGACAATTAACATACCTACTTCGTTTGAATTGCATCTGTTGAATTGCACAAGGAGAGATTTGTAGAGATGAATGGTATCAGAGTGTTGGAGGGCAAGTGTTAGAGATTAATGGAGCTGAAGCTATTTGGAAGGACTGTTCATTGTTCAATAAACATGAGTAATTAGTCAAATATGCATGAATCCGTCTCTTCCTTTTCCTTACCATTTTCAATTTGGAAGAATTTGCTTTAACAAAGTTACGTAGCCACCCATTTCAACTTGCCCCCCAAAACAACAAAAAATATGAAGTCCACACACGTGGCCAACCAACTCCCTCCTTGACACTTCCCAGTTCCCACCAACTCTCTTAACAAGCCACCTTACTACTTCCGACTATCTAAGCTGCTTCCAACAGCTACTATTCTACGTCAACAAGACAACAACGTTGCACACAGAGAGAGAGAGAGAGAGAGATGGGAAGGAGCATCAGTGCAGTAGGAGTGGATGACTTGGTGAAGGCAGGCCTAGCGATCGAAGAGGCCAAGGAATTCCATAGGGTGCTTAAAGAAACAGTTTCGGGAGCCAAAGGTTCTGACCCACGAGAGGTGTGGCGCGAGCTGCTGGCTCGGAAGGTGTTAAAGCCATGGTACCCGCATGGGCTGCACCAACTGGTTTACTACTCAGTCTATGCTGATTGGGACCCTTCCACCAACGGTCCTCCTATTTACTGGTTCCCTTCTCTGTATGTTCTTTTCCTCTTTAATCTCCCTCTCTATCCTTTCCTATCCGCTTTCAACTGTTTCATTCGTGGTTTCTGATAGTTCAGCATAATTTTCTAGTTGGTCCCTGAATTTTCGTTTGTGTTTCTTTTGTCTATTTGTCTTCCTAGTTATTAGAGATTTTTATTTGTGGTTTTGTCATGTCATCGTGACAAGAGATTGGACTCATCACCTAAGCGGTACCAATATATTACTATATTGGTAATATGCTTTTCTTTGTACTAATCTGATCTCCTTTGAATAATGCTGTTAAGGATTGAGCTTATTTACATACGTTTCTACCCATGCCTTTTGGAACATACTATAGAAACCTACTGATGTTTAATCTTAGGCTAGCTGTGATTGGTAATTAACATAAGCGGCAATTAACATTGTGCTGCTGCTGCTGTACTCACTAAATCTAATTTTTTATGGTTAATGCTTATATCAGTAGTAACTGAAACTTTTCCACATCTTTGTAGCAGATAAAAGTTGCTAGTATGCGGGTACCAACTGATAGGTCAATTTGATTGTGTTGTAGTGACTCTGAGGTTCCCTGTTTCATCTCTCAACGGTTATTATTGTTACGATTCTTACTCCTGAATGATCATTTTTTTCTCTTTTTATCAGATATCAGTCTAAACAAACAAATTTGGGACGTCTGTTGGAAAACTATGGCTCAAAGATACTTGGGGAATCATATAAGGATCCTATCACAAGTTTTAGTCTATTTCAGAAGTTCTCTGTTCAGCATCCTGAGGTAAATTTTGCTTTTTTTTCCCCTACATTGCCGACAAATGCCAAGTTGGATGCACAGAAGTACTTAAAATTAGAAGAATTGAGGTTTGATTGGAGTTCTGGGTATGGCAATGATTTTCAGGCTTACTGGTCAATTGTTCTAAAAGAGCTTTCAGTTTCATTTCATGAGGCCCCAAAGTGCATTTTCGATACCACTGACAAATCGAAACATGGGGGAACATGGTTTCCTGGTTCCTCTATGAATATTGCTGAATGTTGTTTGCTACCTAGAAGTCATCCAAGAAAAGAAGATATTAGCTTGGCTGTTGTGTGGAGGGATGAAGGCAGTGACAATTCTGAGATCAGCCATATGACATTGAAAGAACTTCGAGAGCAAGTAATGTATGTTTTCCCCAATTGACTATATCAATCTATCATAAGGTGCAGTGAAAATAGGTGGTCTCCAAGTGATGCCAATGTTATTACCTCTCTCTCTCTCTCCCTCCCCATATCTAGGTGAATGAAAATGGGATTTATTAGGGATACAGCCTTGTCCCATAGAATTTAGTTCTTTTAGATTATGCACTTTTAGGAAATTTAATGCTGTTTTTTTTAATATTTTTGGTATGTAAAAGAAACCTAAACGTTGAAATGCAAGTTTGAGTTATGAAATCTGGTTGGATTTATGCTTCAATTTTAATACTTAAATTCAGTTAAAGAAGACTGAAAGTTTGACATTGTTTAAGGAACAAATTTATTACAAGAAGGCAGATTCAGATCATTCCCATCCTCAGTTAATTGCAGAACAATTCATGACATACATGAGAAACTCAATACAAGTTGTGTGGTGTAGTGACTAAGTTGGCACCATGACCTCTAAGTGGCATTACTGCAATCAATCAAGTTGGCTTGAAATAAGTGATGTTTTGAGTAAACCAACTATATATTTTTTATGTAAAAACTTTTAGCACATTAGTGATCAGAAATAATGCTACTTTCCTATAAATGAGAAAATAAATAAATAAATAAACAGGAGGTCCCTTCCTGAGACAAAATATAAGAATCGAGTGCCGAAGTTAGCAAGAGCAGTAGAATGTGAAGTGAAAATGAGTTGTGGGAATTAATTATCTCAAATCTTGATATTTGGCTACTAAATTAGGGAATATGGGAGGCAGTTGTTCATGTATAGCTTACCAATAAAAAAAGGTATACTTTCTAATAATTTCAGTCTAGTCATTGGTACAAACACCTTCTTTCTTATAGTGGGATTTTATTATAATTTGTGTTCTTTGAGCTAGCATAATAACACAAAGAAAAACTTGGACTAGGTGCTAGTGATAACTAGCTGTATTCTTTGTTTTTTGAAGTCTTGTTCGGCAATCTTGTAAATGGTAGCTTTATTCACAGTCTTACTTGGACCTAACCAGCCAGTACTGTGAGATAACACTATTAGGAGGAGTAGAGTTGTATATAGGTGCATGCTTTGGGTTATTCTCATTTTGGAAAACAAGCATCCTTCCTCTCATTTCCTGTTTCTCCTAATGCATCATATGTTCTTTATTCCTCTTGTCACCTTGCTAGATCATATCTTAAGGTCACCCACCTGTTCCTTTATCACCTACCTTTTTGACTTGGGTGATGTGTTTACAATATGACTTGCAGGTTGGTGGCAAATGCACTGGATGCAATATTTTCAAAGGGTGATGCAATTGCAATTGACATGCCAATGACAGTGGACTCAGTTGTCATATATTTGGCAATTGTACTAGCAGGATTTGTTGTTGTTTCAATAGCTGACAGCTTTGCCCCAAAGGAAATTGCAATTCGTTTGCGTGTGTCAAAGGCAAAGGCTATCTTCACTCAGGTGATCATTCACTTCCACGTTACTTAAAAAATATAGGATTTCTTTAGGAAACAGACCAAGTTGGCCCATGTCCATCCCCGCTCCCCAAAAGAAGTAAAAACAAAATACTAATAAAAAAAGAAGTAAAAACAAAATTCTTGTGGCAAGGATATTTAAGGTGATTCTAATTCTAAATGTGCCATCATACGTTAAAATCATCAATTGGCAGGAATATTTGTCTGTTCTATATATTGTGCTATCGTGTAAACCTCATAGATGAAGTTGATGTTCCAAGGTGCAAAAGTGGTGGTCTGAACATTGCCTTCTGCCCGACATATTCAGTGATTTTGAAGACAGTTCCTTTCATTAGAAATAAAAGAAGTTTTTTTGTATGGTTGAGCTATTTGATAATTAGTTTCACTCATGCATCAATCTGCTACTTTCACTAGAGTCAAAAAGGGTATTTGCCTGCTCTTTAATTCGTTCTGTCTTTCCTTATCTTTTCGCCCAGTCGTGAAGTGAGTAGTACAACTTATAGTGCAGCGTCAATCCCTTCCTAACAGCTAAAAAGCTCCAGTTGCTAGCGGGGTTAGTTATCTCCCCGATGCAATGAACTATACTCGCGTTGTCCTAATTCCAAAATCAAGCGGTCCCGCCTATATTCACCACTCTTGGCCATTTGGCCTTCACAATGTAATACAAAAGTTATTCTATTTTCAAGCCGGTGTGTAAAGCATATCATCCACATCACTTAAATGGCAAGATTTGCTTTGTAAGATTTAAATTTTAAAATTTATCTTTCAAATCAAATTATGTCATGTAAGCAATGTGTGGTGTAGAGACTTTAGAATAACATTACCTAAAGGATCTGAAGCTCTCTCTCACCCTCTTATACAACAATAAAAGTGTTGTGATTTTCGAGCTATCAAACTCAGCTTAGAGGGACTTCCTGTCTCTCATCTATTATTTGCATATGACCCAATTATCTTCATTCATGCATAGAAAATAGGAGCTTCAGCCATTCATAAGTACCACGAAACCTATTCTACCTAGTCAGGCCAAACTGTGACAGACACAAGTCTAACATTCACTTCAGCAGTTGACAATTGTAATCTTGGGTGTTCAGATCCAGCCCTAACTTTTTGTAGGCTTCTTGTTTAATCCATTCTTTCTAATAAATGATTGGAACGAAAATTAATGTTCTTCTTTTCAGTATTCGCCCCTACCTTCGCCATTGCCTGGTGGCAATATGACCAAAAACACATATTCCATTATCAAGGCTTCCCATGAGTTTTTTTTCCCCTCAGCATTATACTCATCTTCCTACCAGATTGTCCACTAAAGCTTTACATTCCTGGGAGGTACACTCTGGTTATCCAGACCTTCTCATTGAACACATGAGCTACCTAAAAATATCATTCCATATCCCATAGAAATTTTGATGGGTTTCAATTGCTATTTTTATAATAATTAGATGTCATCTTTTTTAGTTGTTTCCACATTTCCTCTTGGTTCATAATATTTTGTGATAATTTTTAGATGTCAATATTCCAAGTTTTTTTTTTATTTAAAAAAAAATTAAGTTGTCAATGTCCGCTTTCATCTCAGCCTTTGATGTTCTTTTCCAGCTAGTAACTATTAGTAAGGTAGTGAAATTTGGAATAAAGAAGGAAAACAATATGTCTTTGACTAATAGTGATTTTTGGAGAGGCTTTTATCATATTATGACTCTTTATAGTATACTTCTATCCTATGGTAAGAGTGAAAGAGAAAATGTATATATGAGGCATTGACCAACAGTGAAAGAAAAATGTCAGCTCTATTATATTAATCACAGAACTTCCCTATACATATCAAAATTTTTATACAACATCCATTTGGTGTTCTCTCCGTTGTGAGTTTGGACTTACAAGACCAGAAATGGAGATCAGACAATTTGGCTTAAGTTTTCATGTGCTTGCATTTCTAAACAAGCTGTGATTGATTTTACATATAGTAGTTTGTTCTGAAAATTATCCGTTTTCATTTTGTATTCAGGATTTCATATTAAGAGGAGGTCGAAAGGTTCCATTGTACAGGTAAAGACTGCCTTTATACAGTTATGACAAATGACACGGATTTCTTCTCTCCAACTGGAGGTAGAATTAATGTGACAAACGATGCATGTGAAAGCTAAGCTCACCCAAGTTGAGACTTAAAAAATGTCACTCTTGTAGAAAAAAACTGCAAAAATACAATTTCCGTCTAAGTGCTTAATAGGCACTTCATGTTAATTACTTTTTCTGTTCTCAGAATTATTTGCTTAGTTGGTAGGAGACTATGCATTATTCTAGCAAAACTTTGGCACCATCGTGGCTATTCTTCTCTCTTTGCAGTCGAGTCGTAGAAGCTTCTCCAATTAAAGCTATAGTGCTCCCCGTGACTGGGAATAATGTAGGGATTCAGTTAAGAGAACAGGATTTATGGTGGAAAGATTTTCTTTCCAGTGCCAATTGCCATCCCGGGTATGTTTATAGCAATGGTGTGAGTTTAGTCAAATAAGAGTTTTATTGATGAAAATAAGGGTCCACCTTTATATTATCATACAAAGAATGTCCAGAGAACTAATTACAGTGAGGACTATCTCTTGGCAGATCAAATAGTTATATTCCAATCTATCAACCTGCAGAATCCGTTACTAATATTCTCTTTTCATCTGGAACTACAGGTAGAAAAATTTTGCACGCACATTTCTATTACTTATCTCGCATGCACTATTGTGCAATGTTCTCATCATAATTGTGTAATTTATTTATGTGTTCCTTCAGGAGAACCAAAAGCTATTCCATGGACACAACTTTCACCAATTCGAGGTGCTGCTGATTCGTGGGCCCACATTGATGTTCGAGTTGGAGATGTTTTCTGCTGGCCCACAAACCTGGGGTGGGTGATGGGACCGATATTACTCTACTCGTGCTTCCTAACTGGTGCAACTCTTGCACTCTATCATGGATCACCTCTTGGTCGTGGCTTTGGAAAATTTGTTCAGGTGAAGGCATATATATTAGTATACTTTCGGGTCTATAAGCATTCTTAAATAAATTGGAAAGAAGATTTACAAGGCCTACGGGGGGAGCCATCGGGTACATGAGAATAAAACCAAGGGGATAAGGCCTTGAGGAGGATCAGCATCCTAATTCTTGGTCCATCATATCCTTAAAGAGAAACTCACATATCCCTCAAAATCCTATAAACTACCATTGTAGACTTGTAGTTGTGGTTGCTTAGAAGGCGGGATTATTGGTTAGTGGAGGAAATAAGGAAAACCTTTCCCCGTACATTCTTTCAAGGGGGAAAACGTTATTGTTGGGAACAGACTCTTAATTGGGTTGGAGGAAATTTGTTAATTGTTCATTTAGCATGTGAAAATCACATGTTTTTTAATATCATTACAAAGCACGTGCTTCTTACATGCTCAAGGGACATCTGAAAATTTTATAGACTAGACTATTAAAAAAACATGTGCTTCTCCTTCAACCTAGCTTCAATCTATCAGTTGCTTCTTACATGCTCAAGGGACACTTGGCAAATTTGTAGACTAGATTAAAGGTGCTCCTCCTTCAACCTAGCTTGGAGGAAAACTCTGCCTGTTTTTATATGAGTTGTAGTAAGGAAAGCAAGGACAAAAAAGATAGGTTTAAATGATACCCCAGGAGTAATGTGATTATGTATACAAGTATACATAAATTAGTCAATACTAGAATTATATTTTGTACTAAAATTGTTAGCACCCTCTTCCAAATACTACTTTAATATTTCTCTTGCTTTTGTTCAGGATGCAGGAGTGACCGTTTTGGGTACAGTTCCTAGCTTAGTAAAAGCCTGGAAGAGTACAATGTGTATGGAAGGCCTAGATTGGACAAAGATAAGGTTATGTCCCTTTGCAATTTATTGAAATATCCTTGCATATAACTCCAACAAGAATAACTTACAAATTGTATATGTGCAGATCATATGCATCAACTGGGGAAGTATCCAATATTGATGATGACCTATGGCTTTCTTCAAGAGCTTATTACACACCCATTATCGAGTGTTGTGGTGGAACAGAACTTGCGTCATCTTACATCCAAGGAAATCCACTGCAGCCACAAGTTTTTGGAGCTTTTAGCTCAGCATCATTGACAAGTGGCCTTGTCATCCTTGATGAGCACGGGATACCTTATGTAAGAATACTTTCTGGATTTTTTGTAGTAGGGGCTCATTTTCTTTTAGTACTGTTGCAATTGCCAACCTATCATTAGATCAGGTCTTCCCAGTACTTGCTTGTATCTGTTATTGCAGACTGGCGATGAGTAACTTCTAAGCAATTGCAACAATTCTAGTGGTTTTGAAAATATGCGTGGATGAGCCAAGCAAAATGACTGATATTTAGGAGTACATTTTGTATGTATAAATCTGATCCCTTTGACCTTTATGACAGCCAGATGACCAAGCTTGTGTTGGTGAAGTGGGTTTATTCCCTGTATACATGGGATCAACTGATAGATTGCTTAATGCGGATCATGAGGAAGTTTACTTCAAGGGAATGCCAACTTACAAAGGAATGGTACGCTTATACCTGCCTATTCACTAATACTCACATATACACCTCTTTGTATTCATAATTTGATATAGCTTACTATGTATGAGAGTATTAGTGGTTTCTTCCCCATAAAGCAGCATGATTAGGGCCCTTACCCTATCAGGGATTACTAATAGTTGAAGTCCCATTTTATATGTACATCTTTGTCTGCTAACTGGGTTATACTTTTAGATGGGCGCATATGTTTTGGGTTTTGAGAGACTTGAAAATTGATTGTGAGCCTGATCTTTTTATTAATATATGTCTTTATCTAATCCATGGAATAGGTTATCTTCTGATCCACATAGAGTGTTGCTATCCTCTAGTTCTTGTGATGCACTGACGACCAAAACAAACTTAATTGTAAGAGGTTCAAATGACAACAAATTTTAAATGTAAGATATTTTGCTGTGTGTGATAACCTGTATTGAGTGAGTATAGCTAGTGAATGGGATCTCACATTATTTGGAGGAAGAAATTCTTACTCTTTGTAATGATTCCAAAGGACTCCAAATTGCATGATTGACTAGTCCTATTGGGGTATGAGCCTTCCCATGAGACATTACAAATGATATTAGAGCCAATCTCAATCATAAATGTGGGTTTTGAACTGTGCCACCTATGATGGAATGGCCTGGTGAGGAAGTTGAGAATTTAAAGGGGGGAGATTGTGATACCCCATATTGAGTGAATATAGGTAGTGAATGGAATCCAACGTTGCTTTGAAGGGAGAAGTTCTTTCACTTTATAATGATACCAAATGGCTCCAGTTGTACCGTTAACAATGACCTTTTGGAGTATTTGCATGAAGAAGGCCTTCTATCCTATCTTATATCGATAAATGTGTTGGCAGCACCTAAGGAGACATGGAGACATCATTAAGAGAACTGTTGGAGGCTATTTAATTGTACAGGGTAGGGCTGATGACACCATGAACCTTGGAGGAATTAAGGTAAGGCAATTTCAAATCCTCTCATTCTTTAATTTGATGGCTCAACAATGACCCTGCTACATGCTATCATAGTTCAATTACCGTCTTCAACTGAATAATCACATTCTTTAGTCAGAATGCTTGGGCTAATTTTTAAATGCTGGGCACTGAATATTTCTTGGTATGCAGACCAGCTCCATTGAAATTGAGCGAGTATGTGATCGTGCTGATGAAAGAATCTCAGAGACTGCTGCAATCAGTGTTGCACCAGTAAATGGTGGTCCAGAACAGCTGGTTGTATTTGTAGTATTAAAGAAAGGGTTTAATGCTGAACCTGACAAGTTGAAGACTATATTCTCAAGGGCTATTCAGAGCAACCTCAATCCTTTGTTCAAGGTTTGACTCTTAAGCTTATTCTTTTCCCTTATCAGTCTTACCGTCATTTGATAATTCCTGTAGGTACAATTCATACTTGAGATTCAAGAGTCATCTTTGAACTTCTGTGTCCAAGTAGTGTTCATTGAAAATCCAATGATGTTGCCAAAAGTGTCAGAAGCTTATTTCAAATCATAATGTAGATGGGATGAGACAGATTTCAATTCCATGATGGTCCTCACCAATGAGCACATGTTATTTTGAGTTATTGATCTACATTTCTCCACTCTTTAACCAATTAACAGGTGAATTATGTTAAGATTCTTCCGGAGTTTCCCAGAACAGCTTCTAATAAGTTACTGAGAAGGGTGCTGAGGGACCAAATGAAGCACGAGGTTTCAGTTCGGAGTAGAATTTAGCAGCAACATCATCAATCGTCGATGCATCAGATCTCAAGAATCTGTTCATGTGAGCATTTTGAGAGGCTTGAATGCAAATTGCACGAATAGAATAAGAAGAAATGGTTTAGAAATATGAAAACTATAGTTGGAAATCCTTGGTTGCTGTTTTTTATGACATTAATGGATAGAAGTGCATTAGTTTTGAGGCTCTTACCCCTTCAACCGTGATGATACAATAATGCAACTGTCATGGAGTTGCAGATTGTGAGGTGTAGGAGGCTTCCAAGTTGCAATGGCCTTTTGACAAATGAAAAAACTTGAATCTAAATATCTTTATTTTACCATTAAATGCAAAAAAGTTAATTTTTTAAAAGGTAAAATACAGTTAAATGAGTACAATCTAACTATTTTGAAATGAAAGGATTGCCCTTTATTCATTCTTAAATCACAATCTCTTGGTTGAAGCTTAGTTCTTGCTAGTGCTCTCACCAACTCATTTATTACCTCTAAAGACCTGCTATTGTTAGCACCCTATTTCATTAGATATTCAAGGTTTCATCATTTGCAAGACTGATTTCTAATTAGCTGGATTGTCTTTTACATCGCCATCTAATGAACTTTACTCATTTGGCACATATACTAATATTAATTGAATGACTTTAATTTCACTACTGAACAATACACATTATTCTTTAAAAAACTTCAACTGCTTTTGTACATTCCACAAGTCAGCGACTAGTATTGTATGAAATATGAGGAATGACATTATTGATTGTAGTTATGCCGACACACTGATGTTAATTGGTTTGATTTTAAAAAATAATATAAAACTTTTTGAGAGATTTTATTAAACCAAACATACCCTACCCTAATCGTATCTTTGCGGACACTTGTGATGGTGCTAAGATGATGGGATGATATGAACATGCGGGAATAAAATTTCTTGAATCCACAATCAATTTGAAAACTCTCCAAGAAAGTCAAAAATCAAGTCAATGGATGGAGAACCTAAATCCGATGAGAATTTGTTTCAAGAACCTAGATTATATTAAAATCTAGACCCGTTGAATAACCCATCTCAAGAATCCAGATTATAAAAGAGGAACGCCACAAAAGTTATGATTTACCTTTGATAAGTTCAAAAATTCAATTTATAATAAGATGAGATAAACTTGGAACCAAGGTGGGCCTAGTCTTAAAGATATGTTGCAAGTTCCAGATGGGCCAAATACAAGTTCAAGGGCTTAAAGGATGAAGATTCAGTTTTGATTAATTTGATAAGTTATGGAAAGGGAAACAACATGACTTAAATGATTTGAGCACTTGAAGACTTTCAACTTATTTAATTCATTTAAAAGACCTATTTTATTAACTTAAAATAATTAGGTTTATTATGGGAAGTACTTAAGTGGGCATATGCAATAGCATGTTGGAAAAATTATTATTTTATTGAATTAGGGTTAGGGTTACTGTAGTCGAGTTACTGTAGCGCTGTACTGTAGCCGCGGTACTGTTCACTCAGGAGTATTTTTGAAAGATGGGGCATTATTTTGGCTAGGGTTTTAATTAGTTCTTGGTTTAAATACTCTTTGTAACCTCATTTTAATCGGTTTATGAAATTTGATGAATTTATTCATTGTAAATTGAGTTTTACTCCTCTTATTTCCACCTTGGTTCCCATCAGCCCACCTTGGTTCCCATAATGGGGACAGCTATTATTGTTTGTAGGAGTGATCTTTATTTCGTCAAGAATAGCTAAGAGAAAAGAAGAGGCATTCATACATTGCTGTGCGCATATCCCCATGCATTAACGCTTCCGTGTTAGGGAAGGAGATCATGCCTTCTTCCCACCACCAGCACCAGGACACCCAACTGGAATGAATTTTAACACAATGAATCTCACTGTTTGACAATGGCCGGCCTGCGTATCATGGCCAATAATGGCATGATCTCCTTCGCCACAAAGCGAAGGAAACCAGGATTACATCCTGACACCTTAGATGTAAAAGTCCAAAAACAAAAATATGTAAAAACGAGCTAAAAAAAGCCAAAAACTATATCTTTACACTAAAAAAAACTCTCTTTCTTCGTAATATAGGCAACCCTATTCTATCAATTTTCAGAAGCCCTGTGATATCTTTTGGAGCTGACGTAAATTCTGTAAAGACCCTTCGTTTTGCAAGAAAATCCTTAGCTTGGTTTATTTCTCTATAGATATGCCTTATTGCTATGTTCAGATCCTTAGCTAGACACATTATTCTTTCTCAAACTTCCCTTACAGGCTACAGCATACTGAGTAATGGAACGTCACCCGCTCCTTGCCACCAGTTGGCCATAAGTACTTGAGAATCAGTTCCAACTTCAATGTTTACCATCTGAAGCTTTGAGCATACTCTCAGGTCATCTAGAAAAGCCGCCCTTACTTCAGCCATGGTTTCCGCCGTTCTTAAATTGCTGGTCATTGTTTTGGTTGTGCTAGTCATGATCTAATACAAGAGTACTTTCGAAGTTGGGAGAACAGCATCTTGATTGGATAAACCCGGACTCCTAAGTGCCTTTTTTTTTATCCCATAACACATTCATTACACGCTCACACAAACAAACGTTTGTTCAAAAAAAAAAAAAAAAACAAAACGTGAAACCCCATTTTGTACAATCTACCATCTTGAAAGGATTCTTAGTCCTTGAAGCACGAGTCTTATTTCATACCAATGATCTCGATGACAATAGAACAACGCACAACACCCCATAAAATACAATCTACCATCTAGAAAGGATTCCTAGTCCTTAAAGCACGAGTCTTATTTCATACCAATGATCTCGATGACAATAGAACAACGCACAAGACCCCATAAAAAATCATATTTTTGCAAACTCAACCGTGTTCTTCCCATCATGAGCCTTCCCGAAAAAATGCTTCACATAATCCGAATACAGAACTTGCCTATATGCTGCTTTCTCCCCTCCGGTGAGCATTTCTGGGAAAGGACCAATTATCTCGTATGGCTTTGGATTCACAAAGATGGGAACCGAAATCCTGTTCTGGCTTCCATTGGCAAGCACACGGTGCTCAATGCTCTTGTATCGTCCATTACTCATTATTTGAAGTGCATCACCAACATTGATAACGAGCGAGCCACTTATAGGTGGAACATGGATCCAGCTATCATTTTTTCCTCGCACATAAAGTCCACCAATCTCATCTTGAAGCAAGATAGTGAGGGTTGAGACATCGGAATGACGGCCTACTCCCACTGTGAGCTCGGGATTAGGACAAATGGGATAGTAGTTAAGGTTGATTCTCTTTGAACCCATCAACAGTGATTCTTTCATCTCATCGATTTCGTTCACATTTAGTCTCTTCATTAGCACCTCTAATAGCCGTTTGATAACAACTTCAGAGCTCTTCATGTATTCCAGCACTTGATCCCTGAAAGGTCCAAACAATTAGTCCGCAGCAACTATTTACATTTATTCATCCATCAGATTAAGATAGATATTAGTCATGTGTGTAAATGTAAATGCGTAGAAGTGTTATTTATTTGTTATGTGGCTATGTTACTTGCAGACGGAAGGCCATGATGCAGAGGCCTCATCCTCAGAAACATAGAAGAGGCTGAGATAATCCTTCCATTCAAGAGCCTTCTCTGCTTTAGGAGAAAAGCTGGTTCCAAACCGCACATTTCTTGAAGGTGAATTCTCTTTTAGGAACTTCTTCTTGTCCTCAGCTGGCAACCCAAAGAACAAATGGGTTGCATCCTTCACATTCTCAAGCGCTTCAATGGACACCCCATGGTTAATAATCTGAAAGAAACCCCATGTCTCTGCTGCATCACAGATTGATTCTGCAACTTTTGGGTCGTTCCAGTTTGACATGTCAATGATGGGTATGGACTCTTGAGGCATGATGTTGCTGAAACTGATCCTTTCTTCTAGGGGTTGGATAAATCGTTGGGGAAGGCATTCGAGTCCCATTTCAGAGAGACCCTTCACTCCATTTCCTTTGCTTATAACAAAGTTTGCGATATCTGCGGAATCGGTGATTGGTGTAGCAATTGTTGGAGCCATTGCTTGGAATTGGAAATATTAGAAAAGACAAGAAGGGAGATCTTTGGTGGTGCACTTTGAATATACCACCATAGCTATTTATAAAGCATTGTCTCAAAGGAGATCCTTTTGTATGTGCTTCAACAACTCACATGGCAATCTGCATGCCTTGCTAAGCTGTGCTCCCAATTGATCGAAGCTGATGTTCAGTTTGATTCAGCACACATAATCCTCCGGTCCTACCATTTGTCTTTTAACTTGACTTTGATTAAAAACTAGAAAGGACGTCGTAAGTTGAGCGACAGAGATTTTCACCTTCAACTTTTTTTTTAAGTGCTCTCGCCTTTACTTCCCTTTTCTTTCTCTTGGTATTGTTGTTTTGAGTGAACAGAGTAAAAGAGGTTATCTACTAGTACTTTAATGTATCGGAGATGCCTAAATTAAATGGCGGAAGGTCACATGTGCTCTCTTAAGTCGGGTTTAAACCATAAGTACTTAAAAACATCAATTCTACTAGAGAATTTAAACAAATTTTAGACAATTAATACTAATAATTTAAAGTGAACCCGTATTTGAATTTGTGGATATTATTATATAAAGTTATTTATTTCAAAATTAAATTATTTTCATGCATCGCACCGATTTAGGAGTATTAATAAAAGAAAAAAAAAATTGAAAAATAGTTAGGATAGCTTGGCCAATTCTCATGTCAGCATGCAGCTCATTAAACTAAATAAAAAGGAAAACAAGCTTGAAAGTATAAACCAACAACCCCCTCGAGAGGAGTAGTGCGGCTCATGCATGCTTAATCGGTAAATATCTGAGACGTACAGCGATAAGACAGCATTATTAATGTGGTAAAAATATTCTGCCGTACCAGGGCAGGGCAGAACAGAACGATGTGTTTTCATGGCTTTACTTATTAAAGGAAAGTGATCTAGTGAGTTTTTGGTACAATATATATATATATATAAATTTAATCGTAAGCGATTCTATGTATTAATATGTATATTTATTTATTTAATATAATTAGTTAAAAAGTAAATTTTATTAAAAATAATATTAATTTAAATATAAAATATAAAAATAATAATATTAATATATAAATTAATACATAAATTTATTTGTATATAATAAAACTATATATATATATAAAATAATTTGAAACGGCCTTGGGTTTGCCTTAACTAACCTCGTATTACAGACAGGACTATTATATGGTCAGCAATTAATTAAGGTTCATGGGATGAGTGCGGTGTACATGATGTACTTGTGTGATTGAGAGGAAAAGCAATGAGAAATAAGAGTTGAAAGTGCAGCTAGCAGGCCAGGCGTGCTTTCTGCTTTAGATCAGGAAAGTCGGGTTGGTGGCGTGGGTGTTAAGGTATCGGATAGGAAAAAAGTATCTCACCTTTGATTGCCATCGTCATCGATGATAGGGAGAAAAAAAAGGCTTAATCTTATGTAAAAGATTGGAATAAGACATACTTTTCGTTTGGAAGCTGAACTTATTTTAATTTATTATTATAATTTTTTTAAATTTTAACATAAAATATAATAAATAATTTAATTTTTTTTAATATCTAAAATAATAATAATAATAAATAATAATATTTTAATAATATTTTATCATATCAACTCAACTCAACTCAATTCAATTCAGTTCAACATCTAAACGCATCCTTAAATGAAGCCTTTAAGACTTAAGTCAATCCTGTACAATCTATCCACCTTTCCCATTTGTCTTCTTGTTGAAGACTGCAAAGGGTATTTAAATACATAGGTAAGAAAAGTGTTTTGGGGCCTACCCCCGCCTCGTCCGTCCTGTCCCGCATAAAAGATACTCTTTGGAAGGGGTGGGGGACGACCCAAGTGGGATGCCGTCCCACTCCCTACTCCACTCCCACTTATATATTTTTTATTTATATATAAATATATATTACAATTTGAGTCCCACATTATTCAAGTAAGATTTTTATATTGTCTTAACCTCCTATATAAATATTGGTTTAGAAGACCATTCCAATACAATATTATGAACAAGTCTAACAAATATTAAAATTGATAACTAGTTATTATGTTATTAGTTTTTAAATTATTGTTATATATTTTAATTTTAATTTACAATTTAAATCATATAATAATTTGAATTTGGGTCTAAAAAAATATTTTTAGACCAAAAAATAATTTTTAGGTCGAATGGGACTGAAGTAGGAGGGGTGGATGGGATGTTCGCCCCTCCCTCTCGGGGGTGGGGTGCTGGGGTGGAAATATCACACCTCGCATATGCGGGGCGGGCCCCACACCCTTATATGAGGGTATTACCCCTAGAAAGAGCAACAAAACAAAAGAAAAAGAGAGAGAGATGGGTACCATACGGTGCAACAAGTGAAAAGAAAAAGGCAAAAGTTTTTCTTCTCTCTTTTGGGTGTGGATTTCACACAGGTATTTTTCTATACGGTACAAATTGAGAATTTCTCTAAGTGGTGTTTTTCTTTGGGTACTCTAGTGAGTTCTAGTATTCAAAGTGGGGATTTCACAGGCATTATCAAACTAGTGGTTTGTATTAAAATCTCATAATTCGAATTTGAATATGTCACAAACAAAAAAATCTCCAAATCTCAAAAAGAAATCATATTAGCATCCCAGACTTCAAACATCTCAGGTTTAAGACAATAGACATATATGTCACAAATAAATAAATCTTCACATTTCACAAAAAAATAATATTAACATCTCAGAATTCAGTTTAGGATTCAGATTGACTACTTGATAACCATAACATAGAAATTTTAATTATAAATTGACAGATTTATGTCGATATTTTTAGAATTTTTTTATTTTTTATAATACATATTATATACATGATCTACATAATGTTTATAACTATAATAAAACAATTTACAAGAATCAAGTCACAATTTTGAGATATATACGACCAACTTTTATAATGGTTGAGCATCCCAACCTAGGTATCAAATCAGCTGAGTGAGTTTTTCTCTTGGTCTTCTTGGTGCCTATTCACACCAGAGTTCAGCAAGTTGGCTGAATGAATAGTTATATAGTCTTATCATACACTTCAAAATACACATTACATAAAAAATGTATGTGACTATTCATTTAACTAACCTGTCGAACTCTGGTGTGAATAGGCACGACGAAGACCAGGAACAAAACTCATTCAGCTACTTTGATACCTAGGTTGGAATGCTCGACGATTATAAAAGTCGGCCGTATACATCTCAAAGTTGTGACTTGGTTCTTGTAAGTCATTGTATTGTAGTTATAAACATATGCACATCATGTGTATAATATGTATTGTAAACAATAAAAAAAATTATAAAAATATAGACGTAAATCTGTCCATTTATAGTTGCAAAAAGAAAAAAGAAAAGAAAAAAAAGTGGTTTAAAAATAAGATGAGAAATATTATTTTTATAAGAAAAGTCCATGATGCATACACTCAAAGTTTTATGTCATGCATACATGTCTATACATGTATTTGTGTTTACTTTTATATGCCCCTATGATATCTATGGTATGTTATTTGTTTAGTTATTAAGATTTATCCAAATCTCACTGTGATAATTTTCACTACCATTCTTTATTCGGAATGGTCAAAGTTGTAACAGAATTAGAAAATCTCGATGGTAAATTACAAAATGACAGCAACTCTTTCGGAAAGGATTGTGCCTAAAATGGTTATAAGCTTGCCCAAGCCCTCCATCTTGGAATGCCTTGAGACAATTGACCAAGCTATCATAAAGATACTCACCAATATAGAGAGTTTCAAACGTCGTCACAATCGAGATAAAAATTGGAATCTAGAGAAAAGAGTGAAGTTCAAAACTTAAGATATTTTCTCGTACTTACTTTTTGAAAAACAATATTTTGATAAATCTCATGTTTGTGTTTTAGATTTTAGACTATGCATATACTTAAATTTTATTACATCAACCATTTTATTACATGTCGTAAAAATTGTAACAAAATCACTGAATATGGAAAAAATGAGAACGTTTTATGTTATAGTTGCAAAAAAATAGAGACTTCACAATTAACGTAAACATTTTCTCTCATATTCTGGAGTTAAAAATTTTTATATTATAATTAGAATATATTAATTGCTAATATCAATAAATAATAATTTATTTACTATTTTTAGATATCAAGCTTATTTAGAAATGTGTGATGATAGCGTATCAATTCCAATAGTTGCTTTTGGATATGTAATAGAAACTTGTGTAGCTGTAAATGTATTTGTGGAAATTCCTATGCTATAGTCATGGATATTTAGATGATATATGTGATATTATTTATGATTAATGAAAAAATATTAAAATATAGACAAAATTATTACATTTCATAATTATATATATTAATTTATTTTTTATTATTACATATTTTTACAGAAAATTCTTATTTTTAAAAATATTTTTCATATTTTTACAACTAGGCACACATGCAATGCAGGTGTTTGCCCTTTACTGGTATATAAATATATAAATATATATATATATATATATATATATATATATATTTATATATTGGCACAATCAAGCCATTCCAAATATTTCCTTTTCGGGTCCAACGATTTTGCAACATTGGTAAGATGGCCTCTAAATTCATAATTAGTTGAGAATATATAATTCCTTTTTCTTATCCTTTTTTATCGAGAAGAAAGAGATTTACCTGTGAGTTATATTTTTTTGAAGACAATGATATTTGGATAATTTTCTGGATTTATGATTTTGCTTTGAATGTTTTAAGTTGGGGACAAATATAATTACAGAAGTCTTCTGTCTTTGGGCCAGAATGCACCAATGTCTAGAAGGCAAACCAGAGTCGCAAAATTACTAACCAACCCTCTTTAAGTTACAGGGATTTTTGTGGTTTTATAGATTTTTCATGTCTTGTGCTCTTATTTAGGTAACGACTGTGATCAAACTAACAATGACACCATCAGCAGTGGGCTTAGAAACTCGATAAAAAGGGCAAAACGAGCTGCCTTCATTGAGCTCATTGACATTGTTTATAGTATGCATACACTTGGAATCAGCAAGTATACCTTGGAGCACTACAGACTACTTCCTTTGTAGTAGTAAGTCTATATGTAGCCTTTCCTGTTCAAATAGAAGGAACAAACTACGCCTCTTGGAGCCAAATTATCCCTAAAATATCTGCATGATAAACTCCTGAAATTCAATTGTTTTTTAATGCGATTACAAGTTCTGGATTCTACATCGTATAGACTCTGTCACAAGAGGCATAGTTCATGGACTATGCTCCGAAGGAAGAACTTCTCATGCATTTATATCACATATTCTTCACGTGGCAGTACATTGCCAGACTAAAATATATGCCTTTGAAGTTTTAAACTCCACCATACATCCGTACAGTCACATTCTAGGCTCAGAAAGCACAACCAACCTAACTTATCAAGTCAACTAGTCAAGTATAGTTGTACATAATGCCTTTGAAATTGTCTTGTTCTTCATCATAATTAAGTTTTTAGCAAATCAATTGTCCATGTCATTTGCAAATGCTGGTAGAAAAGGGAAAGGAGAAAAATCTGCAGAAGATCAATCAAGACCCATACAAATTACAATCATTGATTACGGATCCCCTCCAAATCCTCATCTTCAATTTTTTCTCCAGCGTTGTTGAACTCGAGCCACAACCTGGACTTGCAAAATTCCATGAAGAAGTACCAAGCAATCCCAGCCAATGTCAGCAGAGCACTTACCAAAAAAACAGTGCTAGTAGCCACTGCCATTACATAGACCAAAAATCCAGATGGGATCAAGCACATAACCACCAGCCCTGGCAACCCCAAGGGAACTTTAAACGGTCTCTTCACTGCTGGCAACTTCCTCCTCAACCAAAGAAAAGATGAAAACTCCAATAGCATCCCCAAACTATACAAGAAATTAACTGAAGAAATAATGTTCACAAAACTCATGAAAGAAACTGCGAGAGTAATCAGTGTTGAGAGAAAAATTCCCACCCAAGGTGTCCTAAACCATGTGGATCTTGCACCGAAAATTCGCGGTAAAAATGCTAAATCTGCCATTCCAAGAAGTTGGTATGCACAACTGCTCAATTGGGCTTCATAGAGTCCAATAACCGATAAAACTGCACCAATTTCAATCCAAACTTTCAACCACTTGCCAGCAATGATTTCTGCAGCATCTGCAAAATACCCATCAACCCAATCTTCTTGGTGTAGAGGTATAGACCCAGTTGCAGCCAGGAGAGGGATCAAATAAGCCAAACAAGTGAGCAACCCAGCAGAAAACAATGCCTTTGGGTATGTTTTCTGGGGTTGCTCCACTTCACCAGCTAAAGTACTAGCGTTGTCCCAAAAATTCAAGTTCCAAAAGAGGGTATTGAAAAACAATGTCCAGTCTTTTTTTACACCGTCCTGACCCAAACTGATCCACCTACTAGGATCAATCTTCGGAATTGCAACCAAAGACATTACTATAAAGGGCAAAAGTGAAACAACTCCTAGAGTTACTGCAGTGTACCCTACTATAGTCAGACCGGTATAGTTCAAAAAAGACAGCACCAAAGTTGAAACAACTACAGCAAAATAGCGAGGTAGGCCGGATGAGAAAATTGGCAATACCAGCTTGAGATAGTCTACGCATAGAACTGGATATGATGCCAAGTTTATGACCCCGCTGAAGAACTTCCAGGATCCCATTAAGGAGCCCCAGAAGGGGCCAAAGGCGTGGTTGGCCCAGATGACATAACCACCATTGCCAGGGAAGGTGGTGGCGAGCTCGGCAGTGACCACGGCCTCCGGTATGCTCCATATGAAGGGGAAGATGAGGAAACCAAGGATCGCAAAGAGTGGCCCGGCGGCCCCAACCGCAGACTCTTCGCCGTAGGGGCCGCCGGCGACCTCGAAGTAGATGAGGAAGACGAGCGGGATTAGAGCTAGTTTCTTGGGACTTTTACTCGATGGTTCTTGTTGTTCGAGAAGTGGCTGGGTATTCGGGGAGGCGAGGCGGGTTTCCATGGTTGTCCTTTTTGGGCTAATGTTTGTTTGGTAGGTTGCGCAGCCTGTGCTTGTGCTTTATTTTCTCAATGGATTCCAAATCCAACACGGTGGGGTCCATCATCCATGTAATGTTACATGTGCATTATCATTATTATTACTTTTGATGGCACATGTGCATGAATTAGCCATACTATAATCATTGAATTTGGTTTACTAATATCATATTCCCTCATCGCATTTAAATAAAATTTCCAATAAAATGCGACCTCACGAAATCATAATCCAAGATGATGAAAAAAAAGTTCATGTATATTCTTTATTTACTAATGTTTTATCATTATGTTATTGGTTAAATCTATTAATTTTTACCGGTTATGGGTGTTCAATTTTCAACCGATTGGATGAGAGATGAAAATAGAAGCAAGCGAGACAACATATCTCCCGTTTGGATATAAAAATGTTTTCAATTTATCTCATTATATCATATTAATTTAAAATAATTTCATCTCATTTCACTGTCTAAACAAATCGATAAGGAAGAGTGAGGGCTGAATAAGGCCACCTAATAGTTGTACTCGACTGTTCTCACAAATATGCAACATGGTTGCCCATGATGGGCTCGTTCATGTATTTATGATAAATGCTATAAAGAAGTACACACCACACATTCCCAAAAAAATAATATGATATGGCTTTGATCAGGAGTGACTCGTGTCCAAACTGTCACCAACTGGCGAAGTAGGGATTGAATTTTCAATTATTTTCCCATGTTGCTTTCAATGCAATTTTGTCCAAATAGTCTGGTCCACACAGACACTCCACACTAGGTTGAATTTCTGCTGGCCTTTAATTTAACCCATAATTAATATCTAGATTTTTTCCTTCTTTCTTTCGTAAACTACAATTAATACACGTCAAATTAAAAGATTTTTCAATTAAAAGTAATTAACTAATATCTAGATTTAGGTTTACAGATTCCATGTATCTTCCACTATCTTCATGTGAAACTATATTATGAATCACCTTATATACAGCTGTAGCTGCTACCAATGTGACCAAATAAAGCAAACAGAAAATTGATTTCCCGTGAGAAAAAATTTTCTCCATCAATTATTATTTATTATTTTACACTCTACACTTTATAAAAAAAAAAAAATTATAAGTATGAAGTATAAAAATGAATAATAATTGATGTATAAAATTACTAATTTTTTTCCAATACCAAGATACAGAAATAACTGGAAACAGAGCAAGAGATTACAACAATAATTCAGTCGTGAAGGGACAGACTGGTCTTCTGTACATATAATCTGCAAGTAAGGACCATTCAGTACTAGTGGATCTCAAAGCCAAGTGCCCCCACGCCAACATCAACTTCCTTGCCTATGACCAAAAAAAGGTGGAATTTTGCTTACAACATAACCTTCAAATTCCACAGATGTAGATATTCATGTCTGTTTAATTGACATTTCAAAGGTCATAAATGAGAAACAACCCTCTCCTCGTCATTTTCTTCAAACCCAATTTCTTCCCCACCAATGTTGAACTGAAACAACTTTTTTGACTTGCAGAGTTTCATCAAGTAGAACCAGCCAATCCCAGCAACAGTCATTATTCCACTCACTAAATAAACAGTCTTGGTAGCAATAGCCATTATAACTATAAGAAACCCAGATGGTATCAAGCACATGAGCACCAGCCCCGGCAGCCTCAATGGAACCCGGTATGGTCGCTTCAACATTGGCAACTTCCTTCTCAACCAAATAAACGAAGCAAACTCTAACAACATGCTCAAGGAATACAGGAAATTGGCCGAGGATATGATGTCTGTGAAATCCATATATGAAACCCCCAGTGAAATCAGAGTTGATAACAAAATCCCAACCCAAGGGGTGTTGAACCATTTAGACCTCAAACCAAAAAACTTGGGCAAAGATCCTATATCCGCCATACCCAGAAGTTGGAAAGCACTGCTGCTTAGTTGTGCTTCGTATAGCCCAATTGCTGATAACACAGCACCAACTTCAAGAAAGATCTTCAGCCATTTCCCGGCAATCATTTCTGCAGCTATGGCCATAAACCCGGATTCCCATTCGCTTTGGTTCACGGAGAGAGATCCTGTCACGGCCAAAAGTGGAAACAGGTATGCCAGGCAAGTGAAAATCACCGCAACGAAAAGAGCCTTCGGATATGTTTTCTGGGGCTTATCAACTTCGCCGGCTAGAGTGCTGACATTATCCCAGAAATTCAAGTTCCAGAAAAGAGTGTTGAAAAACAAGTTCCAATCTTTTTTCACACCTTTCTGCCCCAAACTGATCCATCTATGAGGCCGAATCTTGGGGAGTGCAATCAAGGTCATCAATATAAAAGGCAGAAGTGAAACAACAGCAAGTGCCACAGCAGCATATCCAACGATTGTCAAACCAGTATAATTAAGAAAGGAAAGGCCTAAAGTTGAGCCCAAGATTGAAAGGTACCTAGGAAGGTCAGATTCCAAAGCAGGGATTAATTGCTTCATGTAGTTTATACAAAGAACTGGGAAGGCAGCGATGTTGATGACACCACTGAGGAACTTCAATGTTCCCATGAGAGATCCCCAGAAAGGACCAAAGGCACGCTCAGCCCATATGACAAAGCCACCGTTGCCAGGAAAGGCGGTGGAGAGCTCAGCGGTGATAAGGGCCTCGGGGATACTCCATATGAAGGGGAAGATGAGGAAACCGAGAATGGCGAAGAGGGGTCCTGCTGCTTTCACCGCAGGTTCCTCTCCATAAGGGCCACCGGCCACTTCAAAGTAGATGATAAAGATGAGAGGTATGAGAGTCAGCTTCTTTGGGTCAGGACTGCTTCTTGTTGTTGCCGCCAGGGTGGAGACAGGGAGCTGCTGAGGCATGTTTACCGGTTTTCTCGAGATTATGGGATCTATTGTTGCGTGATGGAACTGGAAGTGATGAATTAGACAGATGCCAGAAGATGCAGGAATATCGGCAACGGAAGTTGAGGCCTATAAAGGAGGGCAACCGGGGCAAAGGATCTGATCGATCTATAAAAGGCTATACAAGCCACCCGCTTGTGCAAGGGAATCGAATAAATGAGTATACTTATACATGAGATCGATTGCCAATTAATATAAGATGTTATTGTCAGAGGGCCGACGAAATAATTTGGAAGGAACTTTTCTGATCTGATCAGTATACATATAAACTTATTTTGAAGGATATTCTACAGGGTGTGGGTAGTCAAAATAGTCAGCTCGTCGGCTGGATCCTATAAACATAGAATCTATTCGCATTTTCTAAGGTTTTTTTTTTTGTTCTTGAATAAGGAGCATGCGGAACGTGGGTAGTGTTTTCCGGATTAATGTGATGCCGTTACTTTGGGCAATGGTGATGATCGAGTGATATCTGCATTAATAAGGGAAAGATATCCGAAAAATATGGAGTCACGCATTTTTCTCTCTTTTAACCCCATCCATTCAGTCTCAGTGTAATTAGGTGCTAACTTATTTTTATAATTTTTTTTATAATTTTAAATTTTAATTTAGAAAGGGAAACATATCTATCATAGCATTTTGATTATTTAGAATTTATCGAAATACATATATATATATATATTTAAAGTAGCAAAATAAAAGCATTTTAACCTTTTATTATACATGTAATTACATTTACGGAATTAATTAGCATCGTTTATGCGAAATATTTACTCTTTATCTACGCGTTTTACTTGTAATCGGTTAAAAGACAGAAATAGGCAACAACGTGAGTGCACGTTTGGAGTGAGTCTTTTGTTTAATACTAGTTAGTGGGTAGTAGCAGACATTTCTCTTTTATATTCCTTTTCTTGTTTCCTCTCTCTTTTTCTAATCTTTAATTTCATTCCCTAAGTTTGGAATAACATTATTGTTTTGGGTAATTTATTTTATCACCAATTTTATTATTTTATAGTGATGGACTTAAAAGTAGGTGTGAATAATGCTATGCTCACAAGAATTGAGATTGATAGATAGATGGTGGTGTGATAAACACTAAAGCATCGGTTCATGAAACAATTTTAAGCCTCTTAGTACACCAATTTTAAGAGCAATGGAAGTTTATTCAGTCAAACAAACAGAGCACAACTTAAGAGTGACAATATATGATAAGATACGTTGACCCAATACGAATACAAATACGACACGAAAATAATATATTTGAGTTTAATCTTAACAGGTTCGGGTCAAAACGGATTGATCCGTTAAAATACGATTGCTTAATGGGTCGATAACGGGTCAACCCGTTAAGAAAGTTAACATTACATTAAGAGTAATACGACATACAGTCGTTAGGGGTGTAACCGGTCCGGTTTTGGATAAAATCTAGGACCGAACCAGTATGTACCGGTTTTGTATTTTTCAAAACCAATTATGCACTGGTTACCCTCCTAAACCGGTACTTCCGGTTTTACCGGTTTCCGGTCCGGTCCGGTCCGGTTTTTCGGTTTTTTTAAAATGTAAATTTCACAATTTATCATTAAAATTTTGTTTATAAAAAAAAAATGATTTAAAAAAAACTGTTTTTTACTTTTATTAATATATTAGGCTATATAATAGTATTAATATTAGACTATTGGTATAGTTATAAGTTATATATTAGTATTAGTTATAAACTTTTAGTGATTTGGTATTAACATTTTATGTAATAATTTATAAATTATAATAAGAAATTATTTCATATATGAATATGTATATTATATATAAAATTTCACATAAAAATTTATAATTATACATTATATATAAAACTTATATATATTAATATTTAATATATAAAAAATATTTTGTATAAAACTTATATATAAAAATATTATTTTTTATTTTTTTTAATCAACCGATCCCGTTCAAAAAATCTCGGAACCGGCCAGTTTTTACATTTTAAAAACCGGTTCCGGACCGAATCGGTTCAAAACCGGTAAAACTGGTCGGGTTTTCCGGTTTGAGTTTACACCCCTAACAGTCGTGGAGTGTCAAGCGTCGTACAGTCGCTTTGAGAAAAAGAGTGGGGTCCACTATTTAAAAATTATTATTTTTTCATGTGGATCCCGTATTTATTCACTTTTTTCAAAGTAATTGCGCCGTACTTGCATACTCATGACTGCAACTATCATTTCTCTTACATTAATACCCTTATACCTAAAAACTAAAAATCTAAACACTAAAGACTCCTGCCGCACTCTCAATCACTCGACTCACTCCCACACATTCATCTTCATTCTTCACTCGAAAAAAGGTTGTCCCTTGTTCTCAACCCTCTCTCGCCACTCAACTGCCAGCTTCTCTCCAGATCTCCAGCAACAAGGTAAGTTAACATCTCAAACCCTAGCACTTGAATTTTCTTCATCTTTAAAAATAAAATTCTTACTCAGTTTCAAAAAGGTCCAAAATCTCCTAGATTTCAAGCACAAATTCAAAGAAACGTAGAGTCCCATTCTATATAATACGTTAGCATACTCAAGATGCTGGCACTTTCTTTCTTTTTTTAACAAAATTATATGGTCTGGGACCATTCATGAACATTAAGTCATGCTAGCTTTTAATTATGAAGATATGGTTTGGGACCATTCATTTTGCTTAATTTGGCTTATTTTCTACTTTTTGCACATTAAGCTTTTGACAAAATGGATTATAATTTTCTATTTCTTATTTGAATTCACGGGTCTAATGTGGTATATATATAAAGTGAGTCATCCGTTAATTTTTGTTATGATTATTCATATGATCAATAAATAATATAGGATCTACTTCATGTATCTCTCTGATAAGTATTGAAGATATTAGAATTCTAAACAAAATTTTTAAAGATCTTACTCCTAGCTTAATATGCATGTGAGCTTAATTAGCTTAATCTTTGAAATCTATGTATCTAAATAGGAGATGCTCTCCCAGCTTACAGTGATCATGAATATGCATGAATGGGTGTATTATGGCGGCTTGTTAGTAAAACTTCCTTGAGTCAATTTGAAACTTTTAAACCATGCTTGTTTGTTATGGATTGTGGTAGTGTTCTAGAATGCTAATGTTATTGTTATACACTTGTAAAATCATGCTAATTTTTCATGTTCAATTTTGTTTTGTTATGTTAGATGTCTGAGGCAGCAGGCAAGAATAATGATTTGATTGACTTGGACTTGCTGGAAGATGTCTCAGCAAGTTGTCAAAATGAGGGAGGGAAGGCGAAACGGAGGAAATATTTGTAAAATAAAATGGCCCAAAGAGGCAGAGGACCCCTGACAGTGTATATGAGAGATCTAGGCACAGAAGCAAAGGAAAAACACCGTGAATATGCGGCAGTCGGGGAACAGCTTGATAAGAGAAGCATAAAAAGGAAGTGCGTCTGCCGGGAGTCGAACCCGGGTCTATTGCTTGGAAGGCAATTATCCTAACCGTTGGACTACAAACGCCAACTGGGAGAACATCTTTTTGTGTCTAATATAAAATTAAAACCATGGCTCAAGTGCAGCTATGGAGCCGCTTTCTCGAAGGCAAACAGAAGAAGGATCCACACCCAAACTGGACATTTTGGCTTCAGTATCCCATCCAAAAAGTCCGATCTCCACGGTACGTACTAACTTTGTTTTCCATGGGAAACAGTTTTAAAGGTCTCAAATTTTCAGCTCTTTGCTTACTAGCTGCCACCACCTCAAAATTCATGTTTGGTTCCTTTTTTTTGTATTTAATTGGGAACCCAAAAAAATTGTTGTTCTTTTAGATGGTTTTGTGGGCTGGCGTATTTCGCAAAAAACATTAGTGTCTAGTTTGCTGTAAAGCATAGATTTTTTATAAGGTTACCTGATATGAATATAGTGCTAATTAATAAAACATTACTGATGAAATTTTTTACTACTTAAGAAAACTGGATAGAAAGTAAACAATTACGTTGATCGTATTGGGCTGTGTCTTTAGTATTTTTCCGTAAACTTGTAATTTGTACGAGTGTTCAATCCACTTTCAGCTTACCTGAGTTGACAATTTTTAAGTCTGTTTGAATTCGACATAATCTATGTCATAAAAATGGTGCTTGTTTTGCCAATAAAAACCAGTCACTCCATTGTGATATGCTAAACTATGGAGTACTGTTGTATGTTATTGATTTCACGTACCTTTAGACAGTATAAACCAGTCATGACTCCTGGTGTGATATGTTAAACTTATGCAGTACTGTTGTAGGTAATTGATTTCACATACCTTAAGACCATACTGTGTAAATAGTTAACAATATTGTCATATTGTATAGTGCAATTTGTCGTTACGCTTGAATATGATAATATGACGTGATATGATACCCATCATTTTGTTTCTTAGAGCTGTTCAAGAAACGATGCCAAATCAATGTAACTTAAGAAAACTGAAGTCATGTGTGCATGAGTTGAATGTGCGTTGTTGCTTTTAATGGTAAAGGGTTTGTTGGAAACAAAGTCGGTAGTGAATGACTTTTGATGGTGGTTGGAATGTAATATGTGGTACTTTTGGTGCTTATGGTTTTGCCCTTGTTTGTAGCCTGGGAGGTAAATATTGTAAGAGATCCTTAGCTTGGAAGCTCTTCCCTTTCAATGAGTTAACTTCAGGTCCTAAGCAAAGTATATCCTGTATGGTATGTCTGTAGATCCTCTGCAATGATTTTATCTTTCTGTAATTTCAATACTGCTCCGAAAAAAGTGATTCTAGTTCATATCAAAGTTGGAAGTAGCTCCAGGATTGTGTGTCATGAAGTGATTAAACAACTGCAAGGGATGATATGAAACAGGCAATTGCAAGGGTGCACGCCCCAAATAGTCACAGAATTCATTTGCTTGGTTTTAGGTTTCTACTTCTGTAGAGAGGCCACCTTCTGATTTGTATTCAAGAAATGGCTACAAGCCACTGGGAAGTGTGAAGTGTTCTCTAAGGTTATTTATCTGAGTGTTTTTCTCTTTTTGTAGTGGGGAAAATCTGTTTCTCCTCAAATGTTAAATCAGAATAGATAGCAGTTCTATTCTAACAAGATTGAAGTGAATTAAACCATTTGCTTTATATTCTAACAAGGTTGAATTACTTCGTAGTATTTTTTTTTTTTATATTCGAGTAAATTAATAGGCTTCTGCCCAGATTTTCAGGTCTATGCAAAACCTTCCCGCATCTTGCCAGCCAAAGACGTGAGTTTCTGCACAGATACCTCAGCAGAAAAGTTTTTTTACACTTTTAAAGGAGGATAGATCTCAGTTTTACCAAGTACTAGCAGCATCTATGGCTCAAGTCTGTGTGACTTTAAATGACTTTCGATGACTTGTTTATGAAAAATTGATTACTTCAAAAACTGCAAAGCAACATGATCTATGTTTGACCAGAAGAGCCTAACACCTCTTCTCTTCTATCTTCAAGGTCAAGTTTAGTTGAAACTGGGAAATTTGAGCTCTGAGAGTTGTTTTTGGATTCCAACCTTCATTAGAAAGATGGTGATGAACTCAAGTATAATTGTTTCCGATACGCTTTTCAATGTGAGGACTTTTTGCCCAAAAAGGTGGAACTTAGACCCTGCTTCGCTAACCAAGTTTTATGGGGTCGATTCCTTTGCGCTCTTGGGCAAAAGCCTCTATGAACTGACTTCAGTTCAGGGTCATGGGATTTCAAATGACGAAAGCACAACGTCTGTTGATGGTTGACCAGCTCTGGTCGCAGCATATACTTCTACAAAGAAAGAAAGGACCAATATCAAGTCTGGTACCAGTGATTGGGTTTTCCATATTCATTGTGAAGTATAGCTATGGAGATTTGCCCTTGACATTGACGCCAAAAGAACTCACTCGTCGCTGGGGTGTTGGCAAAAGTAAAGTTCATGCCAATGGCTCCAAAGGTTAACAAGTAAAGTGGAAGGGCAGGGAATTATTAGTATGTCTAGAACCGAATTTGTGTCACCCATCTCATCTTGTATAATTCCAGTTCTATTTCCCTATAATTCTGCGTAATTCTCCAAAGGGCGCGCTTTCAATTCCCCATCCACCTCTAGCATTGAGCCACCCACACCTTGTTGGTCAGATTAGGAATTATGAGAATGCCACACATTCTGGGCCTAGCTAATCGCCCATTTCCAAAAAAGCAAAATACAAATGTGCGTCTGCCGGGAGTCGAACCCGGGTCTATTGCTTGGAAGGCAATTATCCTAACCGTTGGACTACAAACGCCCACAGGACAAGACATTGAAACTAAATATATCAAACGTAAACCTGATAGGGGTCTGCCTATATGCTCCCCATATATCCACTTGGAAAGCAACTTCATCTATATGCAATAAAGAGTCTCGTTTGTTTTCACAATTCATCTCATTTTATCATTATAATTTTTCTAAATTTTCACACAAAATAAAATAAACAATTCAATTTTTTCAAATTTCAAAACAAAAATAATATTAAAATATATTCTAATAATATTTTATTTAACTTTTAATTTTAATTTCAGCTCATCTGCAAAAACAATCGAGGCCGGAGGACAAAAACATGGGAAATGAAATATAAAAGGTTTTGAGGGGGGAAGAATCAGAGGTGATCAAGATTCTAAAACCAGGCTGCACAATAAAGACAGATTTTGGAACAATGCCATGTTGGTGAATACAAGACAAAAATTACATCATCTTTGTAAAATACATTATTCCCTTTCACCATATAATCGTACATTCGTCTTTATAATATAGAATAAAATACAACATTTGCATTGCATACTCCACCATATCGGCATCTAAGCATCTTGGACCATTAGGCGGCACAAAACCATCCAGTTTCAAATAATTCTACAACTCCCTAATTTTTTTTTTTTTTTTTTTAACTGGTTTACTTGAAATATCACACTTCCTAGTTCCATCCCATGTTACCAAACATGTTTCACTTTTTCAACATCTCGGATCATCAACAGATGGAGATTCCTAGTTTGTTACCTTAAAGGGTGCCATTATTTGAATCATATTATTTCACCGGACTTTAATGTGAGATCATTCTCTTATACCAGACAACCGGCATCCTTGTAAAACACGCTGTGAGACCATTCTCTTGTTCCAAAGGAGTTAGAGAGTTTCAAAGTTCAAACAATTATATATATATATATATATATATGCACAGATTACATTATTAACGTACCAGCCGTCTTGAAGCACTTTTGTCAATTAGTAAGTTTACTTTTGTGAAATCTCTGTGGCCATAGCACTTCTCTATTCGTCTTCTAGAGGATTCTAGAACTCCCTATTTTGATGGATTAAACCATTACCATTTTGATATTATCTATTTTACTAAGAGGATTGTTGTCCCACCAAACACAGAGAGAGATAAATTTACTTCATATCCCGGAGAAAGCACCGAGTTTTTTGAATTATCTAATCCCACATGCTTAGCTTTACACTCAGAGGGAGTCCTCGTTCCCTCGTAAGAGTATTTGACATTTCTCTCTTACCCGCTCGACATTTAGAAAGGAAGTAACAAGAATTAAGGACCAGATGTGTTCAATGTATTCTGTTGCAGTTAAGCCTTGCATCAGGGTGAGCAATGGCAAATGCCCCTCTCGAAAATCAATTATTGCAAGAGCTGAAGTCACTGTGGCTCCCCAGCACAGTACCACACGCATTTTCCCTTTGTTGTCAAAGGATGGCATTCCTCTTGCTGATTTACATGTACAGGAAATTATAGAAAGGCAGTCTCAGCATAATATCTTAGCCAGGGAAGATCCTTGTAAAAAGCCACGCTTCCACCCTACGTTTCTTGAAGAAGCATATGAAAAGTGCAGAAACATTTGTGCAGAATATGCCAAGACCTTCTATCTAGGTCCAACTCCATTTCCCTTCTTTCATCAGTTTTGACTTATCCAATATATTGTGAGTTATCAAATCTTATTTCGTAGGATTCTATGATTCTCTTAGGATGTATGAAGTCTGATATACTGCAAACAGATTCCATACCAAAAAAAAAAAAAAAATTGACAAGGAGAACATGTGCTTTCGTGTGTATGGACATGTCTTCCAAACCCGGCCATGCTTTCTAATCTCATCGAAGTTTCATGAGTTTTGATACTAATTTTGGCGTACTGTCTTGATGCAGGAACTTTGCTAATGACCGAGGAACGACAGAAAGCCATATGGGCAATATATGGTAAGGATGTATCCTGGAATTTGCTTGTTTTTCATCTTTGCGATGACAATAAGATATCATGTCCAGATTTATCGATGCATTTCAACCCACTGCAAAAGTAACACGAACCATTTTTGCACAGATCAATCCTCTTAAATTAATGCTAAAACCGGCAACAGAAATTACTCTGGTCTTTCTTTGAAAATTGTCTCTCTGCAGTCTGGTGCAGGAGAACAGATGAATTGGTCGATGGCCCTAATGCTGGTTATCTAAGCTCTGCTGCCCTTGATAGGTGGGAAGAGAGACTGCAAGAAATTTTCGATGGACGCCCTTATGATATTCTCGATGCTGCATTAACTGATACAGTTTTCAAGTTCCCTCTGGACATCAAGGTGGTTAGAATGTGAATCTCTGCCTTTTAAGCATTTTACATTTAATAGATCCATTTCTTAATGCACTGATATACTGTTTTGCAAGTTGCCTTAATAAAATGTCAACTTCTTAGTGCATTGCTAGTAAAAATAATTTCTTATGAAAACTCATGGATTCCATTGTGCTAATGAAAATAATTTCATAAAAAAAAAAAACCATTACTAGTTTCACTCAACAAAATTTTCTTGTTCTTCAATCATAGCCATTCAGGGACATGATTGAAGGAATGAGAATGGATACAAGGAAAAGTTGCTATGAGAACTTTCAAGAACTCTACCTTTACTGCTACTATGTAGCTGGAACTGTGGGCCTAATGAGTGTTCCAGTGATGGGAATTGCACCGGAATCCCTGGTTTCTGCTCAAAGTATATATAATGCAGCACTCTACTTGGGTATCGGAAATCAACTGACCAACATTCTCAGAGATGTGGGAGAGGAGTAAGTTTTACGTACCTCCTGTACTTCACTTCCTCAACATTCACTTGACTAATCTCTTCAATTCTTTTTAATCTCTCTTCTTTCAGTGCGTTAAGGGGGAGAGTATATCTTCCCCAAGATGAGCTTGGACAGTTCGGGCTATGTGCCAATGATGTTTTATCAATGAAGGTCACTGATAGATGGAGAGAGTTCATGAAAGAGCAGATTACAAGAGCAAGGTTCTACTTCAACCTTGCTGAGGAGGGAGCTTCTCAGCTCGACAAGGCTAGCCGCTGGCCAGTATGTACCTCCTTTCATTTAGCCTCTTTCTCTTCCTTGCATTGAAGTTTAAAGTAAAAGTCCATCATCTAAACTTGGGATGTTATTGGATTTACAATTGGATCTCTAAAACGTTTTTGAAACAATCTAAAACTCTAGAAAAAGAACAAACTTCCATTGTCAATATCATGCAAGTCACATGTAAAGAATGATGAAGTTAAGGTTTTGCAGAAGTTGATGCGCATGGTTTGTGGTGATTTTGCAGGTATGGTCATCCTTGCTATTGTATCGAATGATCTTGGATGCAATTGAGAATAACGATTACGATAATTTGACAAAGAGAGCCTACGTAGGAAGGAGCAAGAAACTTCTCATGTTGCCTCTGGCATATACTAGATCTCTATCGACTCGCAAGGTTTTTTTATAAAGGGCAGTGAAATATATAATGCTGGTGTATCTCATTAAAAGTAGGTAAATGTACTTTATAATGTTATAGAAGAAACAAAAACTCTAGGTAATCACTTTTGCGTACTTATGCATTCTACAAATGTGATTGGCTGTATCACTTTTTTTTAATATAAAATAAATGCCGAGTTCCGCCACATCACATCAATGGAGTGTGCAAGGAATACATAAAAATGATTGTATGTAGCAAAATTGTTTTTTTTAAGTAGAAAAATTATTCTCATTAGCTACTATTCATCATCCCACACCCCACACCCTATGAAAAACACTCTTACACCCTATGATAAACACACTCACACCTTATGAAAAAGTTATAAGTGTGGGATGTTGGAATAAATAATAGTTGATGCATAACATTTTTCATTTAAGCAAGTCTAGTAAGTTTGAATTGTACATGAGGATACTGCCTATATTATCATTGCATCAAAAAGAAAAATGAGTGATAGGACTATTGGTTTTGTGACCGATATTAAAGTTTCCACGTGTCATTCTCTCAAGGATTAATGACTAATGTTGAGAAAATCTAATTCCATATGATTTCAATGGGAACCAATTCACCTACAATCTTATGAATCCTTAGGTTTGTTGGTTTATTACTTTGCAATGATTGTTAAAAATGGGCATGCATTCCAGGTTTTTCAGTACCCTTTTATTTCTTTTCTCATACGTAATCAACTCCACGTAAGAAGCGTGTGAAAAAATAAAAAGAGGAAAATCAAAATAACACAGATAACAAATCTCAGAAAAGTCCGCTTGATTACCAAAAATTAAAACAAAGAACCTATAAGAGGAATCGTGTAAATCAGACTCGAAAATTTTTTTATAAATGCACCCATTTATAAGAAAAAATTACACATCGTCCCTCTACAGAACCCCGACCAAAAACCATCCATCCATCTACATAGAAGTGGAGGAAAATAAGGAAAAAAAAAAAAAAGAGAAGGAAAATCAGAGCTAAGAAATAAAAAAGATGCCAATTTTGTTCGATGGAATTGGTACACATAAGCTCCTATAGTGTCGCCAGCTACGCTCCTTCCTCTCCGGAAATTGAGCATACTCGAATAAGAAGTCACAGTAAAGCCCCCCCACCTGCACATTTTACATACTTTTTCACCACTCCACCACCACCATAGCAAAATTATGAACGTTTAAATCTCATAGACGCCCTCATCGTGAAACAGCTAGCCACTGGCCCACTAGCCGCTTCCAATTCAGCAACTAATTTACTGCTGCATCATAAGAAGTAATCTGGTGTTCTTCTCGTCACATCAGGCTCCCCCCTCCTTGGAGCAGGCTCAAACTGCACCCAAACATAAAAGAGTTCAAGCTCGTTGTCGTGCATCATTCATGTTGCAAAGGTGGTCAGTCCAAAGAGAGAGATAAGAAACCTGAATGAATGTGTGGCCCTTGCAGTCATCAACTTCCAGGATAGACGCCATGTTTCCACAGCGATAACAATAATTAGGGGCACTAAATATGGTAACCACTTTTTGTTCCTGTAGCAAGGAATGCAAATTGAGCACACAGACTGACCATCCCAAACAAAAAAATTATGGCCAAATAAAACCTCAAAATGCAGCTTGGCACTTACATGACCCCAATTATATCCTTCCATAACCAACTGGTGAGCTCTAGCAATCAGCTTTAGGTTATTAGTATGGTTGAACTGCTCAGATATGTCCTGCAAAAGATACGAGCAAACTGATCAACAGAGCTTGAAATTACGTGGGGAAGACAGATTTAGTGAAAAACAGAAATTAAACCACCTGGCCAAAGGTGTATCCAGCACCCCTGGGAGAGATACCCCAACCACAGCGATCGTCTGGGTCAGACCATAATAGATCGCACATGGGTCCCTCGTGGGGAACTTCTTGAACGCGGTCAAAGTTACGAATGTTATCTAGGGTCTCTATGGAAGGGGACAATCCACCATGCAGACAAAATATTTCAGATTCAACCTTCAAAAGATAAGAAAAGGTTAGCATATCATCGCACGATCATCCAGAACACCTTCCCCAGTGTCCTTGGGTTGTGGGTGTGCCCCTAGCGCTTTTTCAATTATACAGGGGATTGTTACCCATTAAAAAACACAATATTTAACACTTATAAATCACCACAGCTTATGTAACATTATTGATTTGAGAACCATGACAATCAGAAACTGAAAGATGGTCCCCAACTACAACTCAATCATATGCAAAATTATGACGCACGAGCAGATAAATAATAATATATACTTCGAGTTTTGAAGCAGCAACAGGCTCCAACAAAAAAAAATAAGTAACCAAATGCCTAGGCATAAATTGAAATCAACCAGGCAATCATACAAGAATATGAAATCTATATTCTTCTAAAGCATGATGATCATGAGATCGACTCCTTTGCATTGAAGAGCTTCTGTTGCTGATATAACTCGGCATTACTAGCAGGGGAACTGTACAATTTTTTTTTTATAAAACAGGGGAACTGTACAAATAACAATACAGTTGGACATAGGGTAATCCATAACAGTTATATTATGCCATGATGTTATAGTGCCAATGATCACGAAGAGGTTGCAAGAATCAGCTATCAATCTTCTTCAAAATCTTCAAAGATACATGCATCAATCCTTCTCAAAAGCAATCACCTATGCAACTCTGGCTCAACAAAACTTCATTTCATCACAGCTATATGGATCAGCTACATATAAATGGTTCCTTACAATATTCCTAGATTTTTCTCCTTCCATTTATAATAAATGGATGATGCTGACGGCAGTGTACATGACAAATCAGATGAAATAGATGCAGGATAGCATTACCCTACAACAATCATTTAAAGCATCAAGGAAATAGCAAATATAATTATACTAACCAATGCTGTTAGCGGGAAATAGTCAAACAAATCTGTAAAGATCTTCCAAACATTGGCATTACCATACCTGAAAATAAACCAAGGCAAAAGTACCTTTAGAGACTATCAGAAATGGTAATATTCAACCAAAATTAAAGAGGTCAAAGGTTGGGGAAAGCAGTAGGAATTGCACGTAAGAGACTAGCTGCAGATCTTGAATGTAGCATATTTTCAAAATATTTACCAAAAACAATTGTCAATCCACAAGTGAAGTCAGTTTTGAGCTGTTGAATTTTAGTGTTTATGAACAAAGCACGATGTATTTCTCAATAATCTGCCACACTCAAATATATTGGTGCACATATCAGTCATTTGGGACAAGTAAGAAAAGTATCATACACATTTTGCATCCCACAGCATGGATGTAAATAAATTGACACCAGATTCAAACCAAGGGGCATATGCATGAATGGTATGGATATTTACCACTCTCCCAATAACATGGGTCATTTACAGCCTAGAAAAGCCCTTTTCCAACCAAAGAGATAGGGAGGATAGATAAAACGGAAAATGGAAGATATTGGTTTCCCATCTTGCGTGTTTCATTTACAGCCTAGAAAAGCCCTTTCCAACCAAAGAGATAGGGAGGATAGATAAAACGGAAAATGGAAGATATTGGTTTCCCATCTTGCGTGTTTGGTACAAGCTATGAAAAAGTGAAAGAAAAATGATCTCATTTTCCCTTGACTGGTAAAGATCGAAGTATGAAAAAGAAGAAAAGATAAACTAGTTATTTTTACATTTAACACACTTAACAAAAAATAATCATTTAAAGAATTGAGGCGTAAATTTGTAGATACACATTAACCATCAAAAATCATTGTAGAAACACATTACCCTACATAATCCATCCCATTTCTTTTTTTGATAAGTAAAATTTTAACAAAGCAGGGTAAATCCATCCCATTTCTTCCAATTTAGGGATGATCAATTCCATCCTGATTTTCCCTCCTATCAAACAATGAGAACACTTAATTCTGTCTATATTTTCCTTCTTCCCTTCTTCATTCCTCTCCCCTTTACCTTTGTACCAAAAGGACAATTAAAGAAAGAGAAAAAACCGGATAATAAAAAAGATAGTCACGAGAATCTCAAGCTAGAGACTTGAACTAAAGTCACAAGTAATGATAGCAGGTATTTTTTTCATAAGTAAAACGAGGGGTGCAACACGAGGACTAATGATGGCAGGTATTACATTAGTAGGTCAAAATGAGCTTGTGGCAAACCAAAGATATTAAGAAACTCACTTTCGAAGGCACTCATCATAGAAGCCATAGACTTGAGTAATCTGTGCAATGAGAAACATAAAGCAATAATAAGCATAAAAAACTCGTTGCAAAAAGAATAATAACAAAAGGCACAAAAGAATCGCATCATAGAAAAGTGAAACAAAAATTGCATTACACCTTACAACCCAAACGGGAAAATGGACGGAACCCCAAAATGAACCTCCTAATTATAATAAAACAACAGCTTTGTGACCAGCTCCTAACAATACAATGGCATTTACTATAATGTTATTAGCATAATAGAAACAAACCATTACGAAGTCATTTAACAAGAATAAACAGAAATTCTTAAAAAAATAATTCCAAATTATTATTACCTGGCGGCTTTCGTGATTTCCTCTTAGAATAGTAATCCGATGGGGATAACGCACTTTTAAGGCCACCAGTAGCTGAATAAAGGAGTTAATCATTACAACAGTAGTTGCAACTCAAAGAAATGTCACCAAGCTAAATGAACATCTAGATAATGGAAACAAAAAGCATGAGGAGCATCCGATTTGTTGGATTTAGACATACCAGATAGGTATTAAACAAGACCCTTAACTATTGCATAAAAATATATGGTACATTCAACAAATGCAACCCTATAGGCAACATTCAAGGAAATATAAGAGATACTGTCACTTTATAACGAATGCAACCCTTCATTCCAAGCCCAGCAGCATATGCAACAAAATTTACAAATCATAATGTGTTTCTAGGAAGAGCCAGAAAATAAAATCCATGGTCATTGTGCTGCCCAATGGCAAGGGGCAGTTGAGAGAGAGACACAGAGTGGTGTGGGGCCCAGTAGGACCCATGCAACCTGTGGGGCCCGCATGTCTCTCTCTTTCTTCCTCTCAACTGCCCATTGCGATGGGGCAGCACAATGGAAGGGGAACCAGATCCAAGAGCCAGAGCCTTGTGAATGAATGAAGCTACAACAATTGATTGACTCAAATATTATGGCCTCAACTTAAGTTAATAAATTTTGTCCCAAGAATCAAGAAATTCTTTGTTGGTAAAATTTAAAACATCATACATCAGAAAGAATAAAAAACTTTCAAATATAACTTTTTTTAATAAGTAAAGCAACTGTTAGAAAGACATAGAATTTTAACAAAGCTAGAAAGTAAAAAGTATCAACTTATACTTACAGTGACAGTTTCGACTGAATAGTAGCCACGATCAACATAATCTCCCATGAACAAGTAATTTGTATCGGGACACTGTCAACAAAAATATGCAACCAAATATGGATATTATAGTTGTAAATGTCCACTTATAAATAAAACCAAGAAAAGACAAATGATGGAACAGGAAGAAAAGCTCAATGCAATAGCTTAAACAGATGAAATGTCCTATCGGGGAAAAGTAAATGCATCAACACAACTATTAGGTCAAAGCACAGTATTTGTGATGCATATCCTATGTGGTGACACAGAGACTCTAGTAGCAGAAGTAATTGGCATTACAATTATAGGCTATGGCCGTAAAAATCTGAAGGCTCAATATCCATGTGGAGAAAACAATGACAACAACCAGACACGTAAAGATGGCAAACTTCTTGATCAACCAAGTTCATCCTACTTGTTTGAGACAGCCAAAAGTTGCACAGATAGGCACCAAACTGATGAAAGAGACAATGATCGCTCAAAGCCTGTCCAACTTACAATGTTACCAGAAACTTAAGGCCTCGTTTGGTTACACACATGAGATGAGATAAAAGTTAAAAGTTGAATAAAATATTATTAGAATATTATTTTTTAATATTATTTTTGTTTTGGGATTTGAAAAGTTGAATTGTTTATTATATTTTGTGTGGGAGTTTGAGAAAGTTGTAATGATTATATGAGATGAGATGAGATGAGATGATCTGTGAACCAAACCAGGCCTAAGACTGAAAAGAGCAGAACTGGTACATGCCATGTGTTTTTTTATTGGCACATGACAAAGTCGTGACTACTCCCGGTGATGCATAGACCCTAGGCAAGGAGTTTCCAACAAGTACACCTTGGGTAATTCAAGGGAGGTTTTTCTCATTATGATGGCCACAAGAGTGTGAATGCGGAGTTTAGAACCAAAGATGTCCGGTTTATACGGGTCACCCTAGGACCACGATGCCACCCCTTGGGGTTTACATCTGTGATCAAGCACTTGTAAGCATTCAACTCTCAAACATGCCTTGTCTTGATTTGCAGTAGAATAAATGAAATTACCAGGCATATCAAGGTGAAAGGCACTTTATTTAAAAGGAAGAATGAAGTTCTAATATACACAACTTTCATGATAACTTATTGGAACAACATTTTCATAACGGAGTTTCAAGGGTTAGATCACATAATAATATTGGGCATTCTTGCACTGAATGTTAGAGGAACATTCAGATCGACCATCGTTTCCTATACACATGCTTTATTAAGTTTCCTTTAATACTTCTCATTTTCTTCTACATATTATCACATCGCATTTAAATTTTATAAATAAAACTTACACGAGACACATTACAAGCCACACTCTCTAAACTTCTTGTTTTGCTATTCCACAGCTCTAGAAGCGTGGCTCACACATGCAACAATGAACATCTTAACGCATTGCATTAAACCTAGATTCCAATTGGAGAATTTCAATTTTCAAAAGCAGTTAAATTACAACTCCAACCAGTTCATAAATCCCATGCAGTAACAGATCACCATACCCTTCAGCAAGCATAACATGAGTAGAATGTTGACAGCCCTAGTCAGAAAAATACCTTCCCTCCAATGCGAAAAAGCTCTGCAAGATCATGGAATTGCCCATGAATATCACCACAAATTGTAACAGGGCTTTTAACGGGCTGCAGTGGAAAAAAGAAGTTACAACTTGCAGTCAGGTAAATAAACATAAGAAAAAAACCCAGTGATTCAAGAAAAGGCAAAGCATGAGTGCAATAAGCACAAGAAACCCATTGAAAACGTACAAATATTGAATCATGCAATATAATATAAAGGATGCTTGTACATTCAAATCTCATTCAAATCATAACTAAGCACTGATAATAGTCTGAACCCACATTGTTTAACCACAAAAGTTGGCACATAAGAGAGAATGGAAACCCAACATAATACAAAAACTAAAGGCATGTTTTAAAGAAAACAGGTCTTTTAGGATTGTCTCTTTCATCAATAATATTCATAAAAGCGGCATAAAATAGAGTAGGTAGGGAACCAACATTTTTTTTTTAATTTTTTGATGGGTAGGTAGGGAAGCTTTCCTAACTCATCCAACAAAATTTCATCATAAGTTTCTAACGCATCAATTGTTCTACAAAACGAATTGTTACCATAACACAACATATGAATTAAGAATCTCCATAATAAGATGGAAAATGACCTCAAAGCGCAAGCTACGTTTTGAGTAAAGCTACAAATAGTTTCTTTTCTATGTAGAAAGGGAAAATTCAGATCGAAATTTCAGCCATTAATCTCAGCCACTTAAGTTAAAAATTCAATTAAATAATAATGCAGTAACAAGAGCTTCCAAAAGTCAATCAAATACTAACTTTGTCAAATATCAAGACTGGAGCAATAAAACTCCATCATTAATTAGCATAACACCTTAGTTCAATACTATGAATCACATAGAGTGAGAAGGTTATAAAGATAATCATGAGTGCTAAGTCACACATTGGCTACTTACTAGATGAAACTAGACTTTATAAATGATTTTAGGGAAGCTTCAAATTGACAAATCTTTTTGGAGTTATAGTATAGATGTAGCTAGTGCTTTCTCTGGATTGCTATATATGGTATCCACGCTACCTAATAAAGCCAACCATATGATACTGAAGCATTAAAGAGTATGTCAACAATCTAAGAGGAAGAGTATGTAACACCCCATCCCACATTGGAACAAGGAATGAGTCATATAGAGTGGGGTTAAGCCAGACAGGTAATAAGAGCTAATTCCCAAATTTGGCAACTTAGTAGGTGAAATTGCACTTCACAAGTGATTATAGTAAAACTCCAAATCAACCAGTCTTTTTGGGTTTACAGTGCAGATGTGACTAACGCTTTCCTAGAGGTCGTTCTAATCAGGAAGGAATCTTTTTTTTTTTTTTTTAATACATAAATCAGGAAGGAATAAACCTAACCTACTAATGGAAGCTGTTTCTTTATGGGTTGGTGGAAGCTCTTTATATGCCTTTTAACAATCCTCACCAACCTAAGTGCATCTATAATTCTAAAATCCATAACTAATGATCCTTGTTACTTGAGGTTGGGGTGTATAATATAAACAATTTGAAACATATATGAAGTAAGATGAAGCAAATATATGAATAATCAGTATTATGTAATGAGACATCACAAAAGAAAAGATAGAAAGCCACACCTGGACATTGCTTTCTTCCATTAATATCTCCTTGGCTTTATCACACAGCACCCGTACCTACATCAATATAAAATATTAACCACCATTATTGATAAATGATTTTGGATTGGTGACAGAAAATAACTGAAAAAATGATAGCAAAATCTAACATTCTGAAAGTCCATTACCCAAACTTTCAAGTAGTTACAAGATCATCAAATTCCATAGCCAATCGTATTGGACATCGCACTGCTTTGGTCTTTGACTCATGACACTCTATAATGCACACAATATAACCCAAATCCAATGGAACTAAATTCCATGTCCAAAAGATAATATATATCCAACTTTATACAACATGAACCTAGACTTTATGATCATAATAGTGTCATGCGGTTTTTCCCATCAAAAGCTTAAATACAGCTTATCTGCATAAAACTGACAGAGACCCAGGAGTAAACCACCATTAGTAGCTTTAAAAGTAAAGAGATCAAAATCACCTAAATATCCACCATGATGTATCCCGCTTCTATCCCCCTAGAATCAATAGCAACCCATCATTCGGTGAGAAATGCTATTGAACTGTCTCGTAGATTACTACCAGCTGTCAAGATTTGCACTCAGCTTGAATCTTGCCCACCTTAAGCCAAGTAAGACTACCGTGTGACACCAAAACATCCTCCAATGAAACATCTTTGTTCCATTAGATTTTTTTATTGGTAAATAAGATTTTATTGATTGTAGGAATAGGCAAAAGCAGAAGTACACGGGTCATATACAAGAGCAATGCCTAGGAGTGATGTTCTGGTGATACAAGAAACTCATGAATGGTCATGCCATTGAAATTAATTACAATTGATCATTGAAACAAGGTGTTAAAAAAGAAGTTCTAAATTCATCCAATGACCGCTCACGATTTGTGAAGTTTCGCTCGTTCCTCTCCCTCCAAAGACACCACCATAGGCAAATCGGAACCATCCAAATCGCGGCAATATGAGAGGTGCCTTGGAGACCTCTCCATGAAGCTAAGAGGTCGATCACCCTTCTTGGCATCACCCAAGCCACCCATCCTATCAAAAAAGTCATTCCACAAAGTCTGTCAATCTCACAATGTATTAGTAGATGATCGACAGATTCTCTGCTCCTTTTACAAAAACAACACCAATCCAAGACTATGATTCAGCATTTCCTTAGGTTGTCGATAGTGAGAATCTTTCCCAAAGAAGTTTTCCATACAAAAAAGGATGCCTTTAAGGCGGCCTTTGTCTTACAAATGCTCTTCCACAGGCATAGAGATGGATTGGTAGATGGAGAGTACTGTGAACTTCGCTTTCACCGAGGGGCACCAAAAAAGCTTGTCTTCACCTCCCCTCCCTCATAGGGACAGAATAGACTAGGTTGTAAAATTCAGAGATTGTGTCAACTTCCCAATCATGGACAGCTCTAAGAAATGTGACATCCCATTGGGGAGTGCCGTTAGATTGGTCAAGGAGGTCCGCAATCGAGGCTTCCATCATTCTTGCTATACCAATTTGGCTAAGCTTCCTTAAGTGCCCTGTCACCACACCATATGTCACGCTAGGATTTGATTTGGGGCCCGCCATCTGCCTCAAAACAGGTAAAACTAGAAAGTTTAGTCCATCCACGTCTAATGTCCTTCCAAAGCCCCACCCCATAGGATCCACTCATCTCATTCGAGCACCAACCTCCCCATACTCTACCATACTTTGAATCTAAAACTGTTCTCCACAAAGCTCCATGTTCTATGGGATATTTCCATAGCCATTTTCCCAACATCGTCTTATTAAAAAGCTGCAAATTTCGGATACCCAAACCTCCTTCGGAAATAGGGGAACAAACGGTAGCCGATTTTACCGGATGAAATTTGAACACATCATTCATCCCTTCCATTAGATTTCAGATCCTCGGACTTTAAAATTTTACCTATTAACAGGGTCTACCCACCAAATGTGCCCTACCAAAACCCACATCGCCAGGGAAAAAGGGACCAACATTTCCCACCATAAACCCACTCTAGGAAGGTCGCTACCTGTTGAATAAATGGGAACTCCCATTTTCTTTAATGAGAAACAAACAAAAATTAGTTCAAACTGTGATAACCCCAGTCTTGTTCGGGTTTTTTGTACGGCAGATACGATAACTTTATACAATAAATGGAATTTCAGTTTCATCGGTCTGTGCTATCTCAACATCAGTCTACGTATACTTAAAGCAAGCCTGTGGTTTGAAACACAAGCCGAAGAAACCAATAGGGCCATATTCGACACATATCCTACAATGGATCTGGTTCAATTACAAATAAATCTAGAGCCTCCCCACTAAATGGATCCCAAAAATCCCTAATTCAGCTAATCTCACAGATCACGCCCATATCACGCGCGCACGCAAAAAACCATAAATTATCCGATCTGGCTAACGCAAGCCCCAAGGGTCAAACCCGATCCATCATATTCGCGAGAAATCGAACCATAGATAGATCAAAACCACCAAGAGAAGCAAAAAAATAAAAAAGAGGAAAAAATTAAACATAAGAGAAAGGAGAATGAGGATGAAGAAGAGCACCTCTTGCTCGGACAAGGGCTTGCACTGCATGAGCTGCGAAATCTGCTCGTCCAGGTTCCCATGTGAGTTCGAAGGGACCGAATCCATGCTCTCCTGCTCCTCCTCTCCTCCACCTTTTTCTTCCCTCAAACGCACCGTTTCACAGACCAAGATCCCTCCCAACCTCGCCCCAACTCCACAAACTATAGATCTCTGTAAACCCTAGCAAACTTCGTCCAGTTCTCCCGCTTCGTCCTGTAGTTCTAGAAAGAGAGAATGAAGCCCACGGGAGAAACAGAGAGTGGTGGAGAAACCAAAATGGTTTTGTGTCTTTCCGAGCTCCTTCTGTGGGGGGAAATGGTAATTATATGTTTTTAGCGGTTTTAAAATTTTCTGGAGAGAATACCTATTAAAAAAATAAAAAAAATAAAAACAATTCTGGAGAATAGATTGGTAGTGGAAGGGTTTCAGTCGCGCCATTAGCGCGTGTAAGGCTTATAGTGAAGTCCTGGCGGGCTTTGATTAAAATCAATGTGCACGCTCCTTGATAGCGCGTGCTAAATGGAGAGGAAGTATTATGGATGAAAATGTTTTTTTTAATATTTTAAAAGTTTCATTCAGTTTCATAAAATATTAAAAATAAGTTTATTTGCTAACTGCAAGTGTTATCGTTAAGTTCTCAATGCTCGATGTAAATGATTTTTTTTTTTTTTTAATGTTGGGTAACCTCTTTTAAGGTAGGATCCTTTGAATCTATTCTCGCAGAATAAATTCTGATTCTATATATTATATTTTTAAAATTTTTTTTATATAAAATTAGTTAAATCGTTAATTTTTCACCGTTCGAAGATATATTGTGTTTATATGTCTACGAAGTTTCTCATAAATACAAAGGTTGGTTTTAGATTTGGTGTATTGGACAGTTTGTCTAAACAAACTCAAGCCTAGAATATGCACAATTGTGTGCATGAAACAAGCATACATAACTTATTTGTAAGATGTTCTTTCTTGGAAAAAGCCCAAACAATTGCCCTTGTTCTACACCAGAATGAGTTGGAATATGCTGTGCAATGGTGCTTCATTTTATAATAGAGAAATGATACTTGCAGTCGTGAGCGTGCAGTCGCCGTGCAGTCGCTTTGAAAAAAGTGAATAAATAAGGGACCCACCTGAAAAAAAATTAATTTTTTAATAGTGGACCCCACTATTTTTCAAAGCGACTGCACGGCGTTTGCGCATTCCACGACTGTATGTAGCATTACTCTTTATAATATAGAAACTAGAAAGTTCATATTAGTTTTGTGCAATGGATTTGCATAATGATGCAAGAAAATAATTGATGATTTGGATTTAATGTTTGTAAGAGTTGGATTTGTTTTGGACTAATGGAGTTTTAAAGCATTGTTTATGAAAAGTTTTCTTCTTTTATTTCTCATCCTTTTGTTAGTTTTTTTCCGCCTTGTTTTAGTTTTTATTTCCTTCTTTTTGGTGGGTTAGGGTTTGTAAAATATGCAGTAGAGATGAAGATAGTCTCTTTTCTACTACATCTTGTTTTTCTCATAAGCATGTTCATTTCGGATATGCTTGGCAAGTAGAATGAGACACAAAATTTTCATCTAATATCATCATTACAATTTTTTTAAATTCTCATACAAAATATAATAAATAATTCAACTTTTTCAAATTTCAAAACAATAATAATATTAAAAAATAATATTTTAAATTTTTATCTAAAATAAAAAATTCTAATCTCACTATCCAGACCTACACAAAATGGATCAATCTATTGTTGAGGCTCTTAAATGGTAACTTCTCCCTCTTGTCAAATTTTTTAAAAGAACTTTATAATGAAAAAAATCTATTTGTAAACTCTTTTATTGACGCACCAATCGCACTACTAATGTAGAAGTATGTCATATCAAATTACATTAAAAAGTATTAGTACTTTGACTCATTTTATGAATATAATTGATCATACAATAAGTAGTGTGTTATATGTCATACTTGTAAATAGTATATTTCTTTCTATAATATTATGGTTTTGCCAACCACATGAAAGAATGAAGTCAATTTTTGTTCAATATCCAGAAAAACAAATATGATAGTTGTTACATAAAAGTATCTTTTTATATGACTACTTTGAGAGTATTATAATATATACATTATGCACTTATCATGTAATGAATCAAATCCCTATGATTGGGACATAGGGAGAGGCACGGGATTCACTTGGTGTAAACTAAAGTTTTTTTTACTGTTCATTACTATTTAAGTAAACTGCATTAAAAAAATTAAGTAAAACAAATAAAAACTGAAAAAAAAAAAAAGGGAGAGTTACCATGCATTAACAGTATCCTCATTACTCAAAGATTATTGTCTATCTACTCCTTCCTAATCCCTTATTATCCTCTTTCTCTGTTTATTTATTATGTTAATAGAATTATTTTTAGTTGTTTTAATTATTTTTATTTTCACTTTTCCTCCAAGGTCAAAAAGACAAATTTACAACTGCTCGACCAATTTCAAGATGCATGTGCCATATAAGAAGACTTTCAGGCCGTCGATCCTTCGAATAGACGAAGTGTGTGGGGCACACACATTAAACTGAAAAATTCCCCACCCTTGGATCTTCTAAATCTGACCTTCATGGTCGTAATGCAGCATGCATGTGGGTCCCACGTGTTGATGCAGATTCCAATGTCTCTCAGAGTTAGCTCAAACTGTAATTCATCTATTTTCACGCTCTGTCTTACTACTTTTTTCGTAATCTAATTGTTCGAATACTCTTATATCTAAAAGGTAAAGTGAGCAACTCAAACCCTTCGTGTCCGATGATCACCCCCACTTCTTTAGTCCCTCGACGATCCACATTTTTTTAACTTTGCCTCTGCACAAAAACCACATGTATCTCTTTAGGAGAGTGTAGAGTTTTACAATGACGTATAACACGATTGAGTTTGGAGTTTTTATTTGATTTTTTTATTATAAGAGTTGTCTTACTTTGCCATAGGATCTTGAAGACGAGGAAGTAGATCTCTCCAACTGCCATTTTAGAACAAAATATAATCACATCAACCACTATTACCTCTGGCCATGGGTTTAAAATTCATTTGTCAAATTGCATAAAAATCACCATTTTTTGCAGCTACCCCTTGAGAAGGAAGTATAGGGAACATTTATTTGTTTTCAATGCTATTTTTTTTCTTTAGTACTATACTAGTTGTGAATGAGTATTTGTCGGATTCTCCCTACCCTTTGTTCATATACTCCTTTATCTGTTAAATATAATATATCAAGCTTGCTTAGAATAAAAAACTATAAAAAGAATATGGCTTCTCATGTTTTACGATTGGTTCGCTCAAGCACACACAATTGGACGTTTCATGAGTCATTGATGAAGTAGCACATTCCAATTTTCAATTATGCAATTAGGAGTTTAGCGAAAGATGTTTTTTGTTATAAATATTGTCATCTCTAATTATACTTGTTGTGTGATATCTTAAATATATACTATTTAAACAATTTGTATATAAAATCATTTAAAATATTCTATGTCAATAAAAATGCAGAAGGAAAACTAGTATTATTGTTTTTCTAAAACATGGGCTGGATGGCCTTAATGATAATTCCCATGAACCTCATGCTTATGTTATGTTGCCTTTAACATTCTTCTACATGATTATTCAAATATCCTATAATCAAAGGCAAATTTTCATGATTGATTGATGATGCCAAGTTGTGAAGTTAGAGATATAATCCTCAATGATATTTAAAAAGATATAATAAATTTGTCACATCCATACTAAAAGAAAAGAGACAAAACTTGGTTATGAAATCCAATAGCATATTTAATTCATAAATGTGAAGAAAAAGACATCACAATTGATCTAGTAGTTGCAAATAAATGTTGATGGTGTTTCGAATGGTCATTTCCTTCCTTGAAGGGTAAGGTGGAAATCTTTGCCGTTAAGCAAAGGTATCATCTCTTAAATTGTGTCTAAAGAGTTTCTTGTCATCACCATGATAGAAGAGCTCTCCTTTCTATGGGAAAGCCTAAAACTTACTAAAGAGGAGAAAGTAGAGATTTTTCTATGGGAGAAAGCTATGAAAACTCCAATCTTAAGATGTAGACAGTGCCTTCTTGCCCTAATTTTAATGGGGGAAAAAAAAGAGTAAACAATGAAGCCTTCAAGAATACTTTGTCCAAAATTTGAAGCTCAGAAGGATGGATAATATTTCAGAATGAGACAGACAAGGAAAGATTATTACTTGGAAGACCTTGGATTTTTTATAGGTTCTTGATCTGTATTCAGGAGTTTGAAGGGTGTACACCCCTAAACAACATTTGCTTCATAAACGAACATTTTTTGGTGCAAATTCACCATATGCCATTGATAGCTATAATAGAAGAAATTGGAGAAACAATAAACTCTGTAATTGGTAAAGTACTAACGTAAATGTAGATAAGGATGAAATTGGTTGGAGGAAATTCTTAAAGATAAGAGTTAATATTGATATTACAAAACCATTAGCAAGAGGGAGATTGTTGAACATGGGAGGAAAGCAACTACGGTTTGAGTTTAAGTATGAAAGGCTGGCTTTAATCTATTTTCACTCTGGTGTCCTAAAACATAAAGGAAAGATATGTTCCATAGAAAAACTATCCAACTAACACAAAGAGTCCACAGTATGGTTAGTGACTGAGACCATCTTCAGCCAACCCGAGTACACAAGGAAGCAAAAAATTTTGGGGTCATAAGGAACAAACATGATCAAGTTATCCCTATCAAGGCAGTACTGAGAAGGGTGAAAGCAGGAAAGTAACATAAGAGAAAGACGACCAACCACACAGAGTGGGAAATGAGGTAATAGCTAGAGACTCTATAGTTCACTCAGAGAAAAATCTGGATACTAATACTCCAATTATAAACAAGGGATATTTTCCTTGTGTGGATTTTATAAATCCTCAAAAAGGATATAATACTAATCTGGTTAGCCATCCAAATCTAGATACTGGAGTAAAGGAGTAACCACATGGATTGAGGGATATAGAGGCTCTTGCTAACAATACTCCTGAAATGGTTAAAGATCATATTTCAACCTCTCCTCCAAAGCACGCCAGCTTGAACACTGATCCAGTAAGTCATACTAACATTTCTTTAATGAAATTCTTTGTTAATGCAACTAAGGTTCCTAAGAAAATTGGGTGGAAAAGGAGAGCAATGGAGGCTCATTTTTTAAATAGCATAGAAGTCGATTGTAGGAACTCACCAAATGGGGAAACAACAATGAACAAGAGGGGGAGTGAAGACTGGTCCTTTGTTAGCCTAGAAAAGTCACTAAAAACAAAGCTCAATCTTGAAAGGAGCATAAATCAGAACATAATGGTGAAGACTGCTAGTCAGCCCTACCAACAAAAATGAATTACTTAAGTTAGAACTGTTGAGGATTTGGGAAACCTCGAGCAGTCAGAGAACTTCACTATTCCAACATAGTATTTCTCATGGAAACAAAAAACAGTAGGAGAAAAGTGAAAAATGTTAGAAATCAAATTGGTTTTGACCAAAGTTTTGTGGTTGATAATAAGGGATGGAGTGGTGGTTTAACAATGTTTTGAAAATCTAACACGGAGATTGATTTGGACTCTTTTACTAGAAGGCATAACTCTGTAAAAGTCAAGCAAGAAGACAATTTAGAGGGGCCTGGCTACTCACTTGTTTTTATGGAAACCACCAGCTCATATGGCTTGGCTATGTATAAGGGATTTTAATGAGATTCTTCATATACATGAGAAGTGTGGAGGCTCGATTGGCCTTATGCTCATATAGAATACTTCAGAAAAGCAATGGAGGACAGTGGCTTAATGATTTGGGCTATAAGGGGGACGGATTTACTTGGAGCAACAATATAGATGGGAATAATTTCACTAAAGAAAGACTTGACAGATCATTGGGTAATTCTGATACGATCAACCTGTTTTCTACCATTAATGCTAGCAACCTAGCCGTCTCTAGCTCAGATGATAACTCAATCCTTATCTCTCTAACTAAAGAATGTGAACCTTTTTCTGGGAAGAAGAGAGACCTTTAAGATATGAAGTTAGCTGGGTTAAAAGAGGGGAATGTAGTGATCTAATTAAGGAAGCTTGGTTTTGTTATGCATTTTTCAATAGATCTCTAAAAGTAGCCATTGAAGGTTTGACCAGATGTAAAGTTAGATTGATGACATGGAGCAAGGAGAAGTATAGAGAGCAGAAAGGAACCATTGAAACCAAATTAGCACAAAAAAAATCTCTCCAAGAAATTAACCTTGGATATCACACTAAGGAAGTCAAGCAATTACAGAAGGAAGTGGACCTCATGTTGGAAGTAGATGATTTAAAATGGAAATAAAGAGTCAAACACAGATGACTAAAGGAGGGGGACATAAGTACAAAATTCTTTCACAAGTGTGCATCTCATAGAAGGTAGACAAATACCAACAAAAGTATCACTGATGGGCATGGGGTAACAACCACTGTTTTTAATCTCGTACCGTACCGGCCGGTACAATCGATATTTTCCGTACCGGCCACTAGGCCGGTTCAGGTACCATCTACGTTGCGTATTGGCCCAAATACTAGCCTCAATTTCGGCCTGTACCGGCCTATATTTCAGCCTTTAATTGTTTTTTCATTTTTTCAAACTACAAGCTTATTTTTTTACCTCCAATTCAGATTAGGCCATTTATAATTTATATATATGTATTTATATATAATTTATTCATATATAGACTATTATTTTAGAATATAATTTATATATGTAATTTATTCATATATCAATTATTCCAAAACGGTACACGAAACGATACCGGTATCGAAATATTTTGTTCCAGTACCTTGACTAGTACGGTATTCAAAACATTGGTAACAACTACCTCCTTATAGGAGATAAGTAAGATGTTCCAAAATTATTTCCAAGACCTTTTTACTAAATCAGATTGTAAAGAAATTAAAGATTACTTGCAATTTATGAAAACTATAGTTATTGAGGAAATAAATGAAATGTTGCTACAAGAGTTTACTTCCACAGAGATAAAAGAAGTTGTTTTTCAAATGAATCCCCTAAGCTCTCCTAGACTAGATGGCGTCCATGTAATCTTCTTCGAAGATCATTGGAATATAATTGGACAAGACGTTATTATGCATTCCTGGCAGCCTTTAATTGAAATAGATGGACAAATAATATTAATGGGATATTCATAGTACTGATTCCTAAGATTAAAGCCCCCATAAAAGTCATTGAGTATGAGCCAATTAGTTTATGCAATGTAGTGTACAAGATCATTTTAAAAGTCTTGGCTAAAAGAATGAAAAATATACTGCCAATGATCATTTCTCCCACTCAAAGTGTGTTTGATCCTAGGAGATTAATATCAGATGGTATGATGGTTGCATATGAATTGATGCACACAATGCAAAGTAGAATGAAGGGAAATACTGGGTACATGACACTAAAGTTGGACATGAGTAAAACATAAGACAGAATTAAATGGAAGTTTCTTAAGGCAGTTATGGACAAAATGGGCTTTTTAGTAAATGGACTGACCTCATCATGTAGCATGTCTCTACCGTGTCTTACTCGATTATTCTTAATGGAGTTTCACAAAGTACCTTTCAACCATCAAGGGGCATAAGCCAAGGTGATCCATTATCACCTTACATTTTCATCCTATACTCAGAAACACATAACTCGCTGCTCAATAGAGCTGATGAAAAATGTATGATCACTGGCATCTGAATGGCAAGATGACAGCTCCATATTAATTTTCTATTTTTTGCAGACGACATCCTATTGTTCTGCATGGCTAGTTCCTTGGAATGGAGCCAATTCGAAAGATTACTTGAAAGTTATGAACAAGCCTCAGGCCAGAGTTTGAATAAAGAAAAAAACATCTATATTTCTCAACAGCAACACAAGGAAAACAACAAGAGATGTAATCACTACCATAGCAGGTATTTGATCTACAAGCTCATATGAAAAATACCTTTGTTTGCCAACTTTGATAGGAAGATCTAGATTACAATCTTTCAAAAGTATTATGGATAGTGTGAGAGTGAGATTTAAGTAATCAGAAGCTGGAATTCCTATCTCAAGTAGGAAAAGAAATACTCATCAAATCCATGATACAAGTTAGTCTTACATATAGCATGAGAGTTTTTTTTAACTTGGATTGGATGCTCATTTCAAATACCAAACAAAGGCTTCAATGCTATGGTCAGTTAGATATATTAATAGGTAAGCTAATGAAGTAGCTCATACTTTGAGAAAGAATGCTTTACTCATTACGGGTTTTAAAGTTGATACGGAGGAAACTCCACACTATGTTCAATCTCTTTTATAGAGGCCTTTCAATATATAATGCTTTTTAAAAAAACTAAAAAATAAAAAATAAAAAATGCGAGGACAAGGTAGAATACTAGTGTATTTCAAAACCAAAACTCACTTGGTTGTATTTGGTTGTTGGAGTGAGGTCAACTCATTCCAAACCAATCATTATTGGGGTCCATTACTTTTTCAACTTTCTATAAAAAAATTAAACTCATTTCAACATATTTCATATATTCAAACACACATATCAACCTATTGATATTTAAACACATCTTAATGAGACTCATAAAATATTGGGTAACACTGCAGCTACCGAGAGGAATTCTCGCAATTAGTGCACTCCCTTTTTTCTTTTATTATTTTTTTTCATGTATTTTTTTAATCCTCTTCAACATATATTTTTTTTAAAATCACAATATTTTTAAAAATATTTCCTTAATCATTAAGTAAAACAAATCTATCGAGACCCATCATTGGGACCCAATATTGGAACATATAACATTTTCCTAAAATATTACTATTTACAGATCAATTTAGATCAATATTCTAAAATATTACTACTTGTCTCCCTCTCCTTTCCGAATTAAGTTTGACCCAATGAAAAAATAAAAAATAAAAAGAATAGGGTTTGAGCCCATAAATGGCAACAAAAAAATAGTATTAATTCATTGCTCTCTTATCCGATTATCAGGCCTTTGCAATTAGTTAGAAAATTATAAAAATTTTATATACAGTCATTTTTGTATATTTTTTATACACTTTATTGATGTGATTGGTTGCATAACTTTTTTTTAATATAAAATAACTATTTTGACCAATCATCAGTAGAATGTGCAATGAATACGTAAAAGTGACTGTATGTAATAAAACTCTTAAAAATAAACTTTAACAAATTATTTATTTAAAATTGTATGTGAATATTGGTTAGTATATATGAATGAGATTTCTACACATTTATGAAAATTAGAAACCACTAAAGTGATGGCTTAGTTGGTACGAGTTGATATTTCATGGCTTCAAGGTCAGGAATTCGAGTTAGAACATAAGTTGAAATTACTTATAGTAATAAAACCTGACTTTTGAGTCATGAGATGACTTTGGACAGCTAAACACTTAAGGGGTTGCTATTGAGACAATAGTTATAGCTCAAATTAGATATTTTGCAGCAAGAATATGTTCCTATAGTCCCTTCCAGCCGGTTTAGGAAAGATTGTTACGTTGATCACCACGTCCTCCCCTTTTCAAGGACATAAAAAACAAAAAAAAAAAAAAAAAAAAAAAAGGAAAATGCTACATGCCCCGCTGGGGGCTCCTGTTGGGCTGTAGTATTTTTTTAAGTGTATTTTTTAGTTTTTTTTTATATAGATATTTTTAATAATTTTAAATATTTTAAAAAATAAAATAAAAATTACAATATTATTAAAAAACACTTTCTTAATTACGAAGTAGAATAAAAAATACTTTCTTAATTATGATTTTTTTTACTTTCTGATTAATGAAGTGTTTTTTAATAATATTTTAAATTTATTTTATTTTTTAAAAATATTTAAAAGTGTACAAAAAATCTATATAAAAAATAAATTAAAAAAATACACATAAAAAAGTACCTGCTAAGCCCAACAGAAGCCCCTAATGAGGGCACTATTTTAAATATTTAAAAAAAATCATAATATTATTAAAAAATACTTTCTTAATCATAAAGTAAAATAAAAAATTATAAAAATATTTTTTAATATTTTTATAATTTTTTATTTTATTTCATGATTAAGAAAATATTTTTTAATATATATTTTTTTTACTTTCAGATTAAAAATATCTTTTTAATGATATTTTAAATTTATTTTATTTTTTTAATATATTTTAAAATATTAAAGAATTTATATAAAAAATTATTTAAACAAAACATATATAAAATAAAAAAAAATATTCTTATCAGTCGAAAGCCTCACATTCAATGAGTGAAAAAAAAAAAAAAAAATACCCGTGAGATATATTGCGAATTCCGACTGATGCGCAGCAAACCTCGTAAAATAATGCTACAGCGCCCAGCGAGAGCGGGAGCTCCCAGCATCACCCAAAAAGAAAATCACAAGTTGCTGTGGTCCATTTGTCCAGGCTCCAGCTATACTCATCAGTTAGAAAGAAACATGCTGTCTTGGTTAGGGAGAGGGGTAGAGAGAGAAACCCTCACGTTTTGTTGTTATGGTTGCTGTTTGAACTTGGAAGAGCTAGTTCGGTGTTTGTTGGTTTGCATTTGCGCAGAGTAACAAAAAGACTGGATTTTTTTTTTTTTTTTTTGCTTTTTAACGTTTTGGTATTTAGCATCGGATTCAAGGGAGTGAAGGCGAACTCAAGGTTGAAAGAGCTCTCGAACTGAGCCTATGAAGTTTCTCTTAACTTTTCTTGATTCTGGGTTTAGGCTTTTTGACTAGTTCTATGAGTGCGAGCGTCTGAGATGGAACAATCTTCGAATGCTCCAAGGGGCATCCGAGTTCAAGCTCCACTGGTTAGTATAGTCGATCCATAACCTTTCTTTACATTATTTTTTATAAAAAAAAACCTATTTTCTGTAAATTGATGAACTTTCAGAGACACCCAGATGTACTCTTGTTTAGATTTGTGCATTTCTTTAAGTATTTTTAGTGGGCTTGTGTACGAGGTTTGGTTTTTTTGATCACTTGCATTTCCTGTTTAGGGTGTTCTTTCTACGGGATTGGAAACCCCCACATTGAGATTTTTGTTGAAAGTGCAATCTTTTAGGGCATTTATGACAAAAAACTGTGGTCCTTCTGAATTCTGTTGCTGTTGCTAGTTGATTTCTCATTTGGTGTTACTTGCGGCTGCATTTGTGTAAGAATAAGGCATATAGACGGGCTGCTGTTCAATGAGAGTCAAGTGGCTCTTTAGATATGTTATTTTATCTTTTGAATTTATTTTATATTCTAATGGGATAATTGATTCTCTTGATGGGAAGATAAATGATTTGTACAGTCCTAGGTGTGCAAGTCCCACACACTCCCTTTAGGAAAAAGTAGGGCCCACCATTGAAGTGTGGGTTTTTTCATGTGGGTCCCAGATTTGCTTGCTTTTTTGGAGTGCATGGAATTTGCAATCTAGCATTTCTCATCACGGGAAAGTTGTTACTGCACCAATCTTTAATGATTATAAATGGACTATAGGATTAGTCCGGGTTTTAGTTTGGCCGGTTTCTTGTTCTTACATTCATTCAAATTAAAATTTATTAGGAGCTAGGCGGAGAGGGTAGTTCATGGAAGCATCAAATAATTAGGCGTCTCCAACTCAATATTTGATTTTTGTATGAAATTATGTATTTCAAATAAATGGTGCCATGATTATGGATCGTTTAGGTGTTAAAAGTTTTGCTTGGAAATTCCTTGATTATCTCAATTTATGGGTGGATGTTACTGTATTCAGTTTTAAGTTTCCCCAATTTATTCCTTTTTCCTTTTTGTAGTATCAACAGTCATCTTTCCCCCCCTGGGTATCTATCTAATTATGAAACTCTTTTCATCCATTGCATAGATGGTCTTCCTTTTGAAAGGCTTCCAAGTAATTTTGCTGTTTTCTTTGTTAGTTTTATCAGTACTTGCAAAAAGTTTTCACATGTATACTTCATGTGTACTTGGGCTTTGCTTATTACTGTGAATAAAACTTCTTGATTACTTATAAAAAAAAAAAAAAAAAAAGAGTAATTGCAAAAAGTTTGAATTGTTGTGAATTTTTCATTATTACAATCCTAATGAGTAAGGTTTAACTTAATTAGCATCTAGCTTCTAGTAGTTCTAGGGCTTTTGAATCAATGGTCTAGCACTTGGTCATAGAGCAAACACCGTGTTATGGGTGCGAGTTACGGCTGGCGATCTATAGGCTGTATTAAAATGTCTTCATATATGAGCATAGTATTAAAAGTACTTGATATTGATAGATGACTTATATAAAAAAAAAATTAGTATTGATAGGTGAGTGGAGCCACCACAAGAGAAAGGCTACCATTGGGTAAATATCGATCAAGTGGGCCACAATGGACGTTGATTCAAAAGCATGGTGTAATCAATATTAGGCCGTGTTATGGCTTTTGGATCAAAAGCTTGACATTTAAGTACCTTAGGAAAGTCGTAGCCAACCCATCAAAAAGGAATTCCTAGCCACATCTACTATATTCTTCAAAATGACTAGTCATAGTTTTTTGATAAGTAAAATGACTAGTCATGGTTGCTATTGGAGCTTCTTGGAATTATCATAAAGCCCAGTTCCACCTAGTACCGAATCATTGTGGGATTTCTCCCCTTTAAGATTGTAACATTCCATCACACTTCCAAATTCGACGTTGATGGCGGCCCACTCTATCGACATTGATTAAAGGTAACATTTTATCTTTTGGTAACTCTGCTCACTTATCAGTATTTAATGATTATTAATAGTATGTCCATACATAATACCGAGGCATTTCAATCTAGTCTGGTCATTGCCCCAATGACTTGAATTCAGGACGTGGTGCCAGCGGTGATACCTAATCTTAAAAACTCAAGGAAAGCACTAGTCACATCTTCGCTTATACTTCAACAAGACTAGTCAAGGTTACCATTAGAGTCCTTGGAATCATTATAAAACCATTTTCATCTAGTAAGGAGACAATATGGGACTCGGCACCTTTAGGATCATAACATTAGCAATTGCAACAAGCCTAACCTTATTTAAAAAAACATATGACTGCTGACGAGTGACTAGTTAAACCATTAACCCCTAGGATCATGACATTCATGTTGTCTTTATTTTTTCTTGATTCCCTTTTTTCTCTGTCATTATTTTCAACTAATTGCCTATGTATCTGTCTATTGATATACTCTGAAGATGACCAATTCCCTCATCTGTGTCTAAAATTATTTCTTCAATATCATGGTTTGGCACAGGTCCAAGTAGTCTGCTTCCTAGGCATGTTTAGTGCACATCCTGACTGAGGATGGCTAATGACTTAAACTTAAGATTTCTTTCTTTTTGACACCACTTGAGAATAAATTATAAATGGCTGAGGAAGACCATATATTTTCAGAGTGTGGCTTTTGCTATCTTATTATGGATCAATTATTTATGAGGAGGAATGAACATGGGGTATGCCTATCATTATTCATCAATAAAATTCATAATTGCTTATTAAAAAAAAAAGAACAAGATGCACGTCCTGACCTAGGATACAAGCGTCTAGCACTCTGACTTAATAAAGAAGATAAGAAACTATGACTACATGAGGAGCATCCAAAACCTCAATACCTTTTTGGTTCATTGTCATGCACCCACCCGTCGATCAAATCTCCTGAAGCCTCTACCCCCTTCTGAATAGAACCAAACTTTGAAATTCCAAGTTCCGATCAATTGTCCTGGGGATAGTTTTCTAATGGGCCTGGGTGATTGGCTATTCCTGACTCATGATTTGCTTTAGAAAATGATAAGGAAAAGAAGCGCTGCTACATGCATCAAATGCTCTTATTTAATTTTCTTAAAATGTGGTTGGCAGTGGTTATGATGCCTTTTCGGTTGCTTACTCATGAGATTTCATGATGCTTATTGATTTCCAGATGCTTAATTGCCCATCCTTTTCTGCAGATACTATGTATTGGCACATCATCGTATTTCCTTGTTTGATAGGCATAAAGTAATATCCATCATCTGAGTGTCTGCTGCTCCCTGTTTTTCCAAGCTTCACTTGTTTCTACTCTTGGTTTTTTGGCACATCAGTATATTGCCTTGTTTAAGAGATATAAAGTAATATCAGACGTGCCATTATCTGAGTGCCTGGCACTCCATAATTTTCCAAGCTTAATCTGTGTATACTCATGTTTGTTTGAATTCTTGTCTTTTCCCACAAACATGCTCATAGAACCAAGGTTGTGATCCAAATCGTTGCAAAAGGTGGTTATACTCAATAGCATCTTTAACATGGTCGTTTTGGTTCTCATTTTTGTTTATTTGTTATGTTTGCCCCCTTTTTTGGTGTACGTACATCTTGGTGTATCTTGCATCCTCACACTAGTAAAAAAATGTATCTTGCATGCTAACATATAAAATTCTCAGGTCGATTCTGTATCGTGCTATTGCAAAGTTGATTCAAGCTTGAAAGCTGTTGCCAGTGCAAGAAAATTTGTTCCAGGGTCAAAGATTTGCATTCAGCCTGATATCAATCCTAAAGCACACAAGAGCAAAAACTCACGACGCTAAAGAACACGAGTGCAGCTACCTCTCCTGTCTGGCCTTCCTGATGATCTCGCCATTGCTTGTTTGATCCAAGTCCCTCGTGTTGAACATAGAAAGCTCCGTCTAGTTTGCAAGAGATGGTACCTTCTTCTCACTGGAAACTTCTTTTATTCTCTTAGGAAAAGTCTTGGAATGGCAGAAGAGTGGGTTTATGTCATCAAAAGAGACCGTGATGGAAGGATTTCTTGGCATGCTTTTGATCCCACCTACCAACTATGGCAGCCACTTCCCCCTGTCCCTGGGGAATATTCTGAAGCACTGGGTTTTGGATGTGCCGTTCTTAATGGTTGCCGCCTGTACTTATTTGGAGGAAAAGATCCTCTCAAGGGATCCATGCGACGGGTCATTTTCTACAGCGCCCGGGCAAATAAATGGCATAGGGCACCAGATATGCTGCGAAGACGTAATTTCTTTGGTTCATGTGTCATAAATAACTGCCTTTATGTGGCCGGTGGGGAATGTGAAGGGATCCAAAGGACTCTCTGTTCTGCTGAAGTTTATGATCCTAACAAGAATCAGTGGAGCTTTATCTCAGATATGAGAATGGCTATGGTGCCATTTATTGGAGTTGTGTATAATGGAATGTGGTTTCTAAAAGGTCTTGGGTCTCACCGTGAGGTCATGAGCGATGCCTATTCTCCTGAAACAAATGCCTGGACCTCTATTAGTAGTGGCATGGTCTCAGGTTGGCAGAACCCTAGTATCTCGTTAAATGGTAAACTCTATGCCTTGGATTGCCGAGATGGATGCAAGCTTAGATTTTATGATACAACAACAGATTCGTGGAACAAATTTATAGATAGCAAGCTCCATCTAGGGAGCTCTAGTGCTCTTGAGGCTGCTGCTCTTGTTTCCCTCAATGGGAAGCTTTGCATAATCCGTAACAACATGAGCATCAGCCTTGTCGATGTTTCAAGTCTGGATAAGCAGGTGCAGAGCAACCCTCACCTTTGGGAAAATATTCCTGGGAAAGGCCAGTTCTGGACTCTTATCACAAATTTGTGGTCTAGTATAGCTGGTTGAAGTGGTTTGAATAGTCACGTTGTGCACTGTCAGGTGCTTCAAGCATGAGGATCACAGTCCATATCTCCCGCTTTGCTTTTGGAAAAGACTTCCAATGCATGGGAATGAAGGATAAGAATTGTTTTTCTCTATTGAAAAGTCTAAAGCAGAAAACATTGAGCAAGTGGAGTCTCCATGCGCATTCTTGTGGGAGATTCGAAATTAGACATGCCTGCTCAATTTTTTCATGCAGTTACCTGGCAAGTAGCAGGGGCGATTTCTATTGGTTTCGGCAATAGAATTGAGGTCATTTCTTTGAGAGAATGCTTGCAAATTTTGTTATTTGGGTTCAAGTTGCCATGTCTTTTGTCGTGGGATCTTATATAGGTAGCATGCAATCTTGAAGATGCTATGTGAGTATATATATATGTTCTCTACAAAAAAAAAATCAAATATACATCAACTAGTTTTCATGACCATGAATCAGATTTTTGTTATCCGCTTGACTTGACATGTTTCCTTAAAAATGATTTGCTTTTTCACAAGATAATACATAATGCTTTGATAAACTTGAGGTGAAAAAGGAAAATCATTGTGTTGAGCTTTGGGCTTTACATATTAGCAACTGAGAGTAATCTGATTATATGGCTTCGTGCAGGTTGTTGTCATGTAAAGGCCAAACCCCGGGCAGTAACTAGAAAGATTAGCCATGAACATCACTGCAGTGACCCAACAAGGTGTTCTCGCAAGTAATTGCGTGATCCAGATTTTGCGCACAAGTTCATTGCTTTAATTAAACTCATTTGGTGTCTCCTGATTACCAAATGAAAAAGGGCAGCATACATATTGAGCATGGTGTTGGAGTCAATATTTTGGAACGGCCTTTTTCATCAGTAAACATTAGACTTGGTGCTGGTGAACCCAAACGAGATCTGAAAACTGTGAACTGCTGATGAAGCTAGAAAAGTTTGGAGTTTTGACGCAATTAAGTCATCTGTGTTACCAAAAAGACACGCATAGAAGAACACATGATACTATTTTACGATACTTTTAGGGGAATACAGATGAACTGGGGTACCTTCTACCGTCCGTCTGAATGATGGGAATTGATGTGGGCGGGTATACCTACATATATGTTGCTTTGATTACCTTACGATACTTGGCTTACATGCTGCCTGTGAAGACACATGTTGAACCGTTATTGTTGCATAACTTACAGTCTTACATGTGTGAAATCTTTAACGGGACTCTTGTTCTATACATGAACAACTCTTGTTGTCAACCTCTATTGGGTGGTACCTTGCTTATATTCCAACCTTTATATTATTTTTCTTTTTATTTATCCATTATCCTCATCCCTTTTGTGATTTACTATTGCCCGCTCGCCCACAATCACCATGCACCTCTCTTCTGGTTTGGCTACCGGCTGATCTTTCATTGATCTCCACTTCTGAATTAATATTTATATGCGTGTGGGTGGTGGTGGTACACATGCCTTCCTCTCTACCAGCTGCTCAGCGTTTTGTTCCTCATTTGAGGAACAAATGTCCAAGGGTTCCTCCTTCGAGGGACAGTTTATCTGTTCTCTCTTTTGCTCAAGGCAGACATTCGTCCTTGTTTTTTTCAAAATTCCTTCCAAGTACAGTGCATTACTACTTGAAAAAAGATATTTACAACCATGAATTGTGTAACTGTTGTATAATTGTTTTGAAAAAAATAAATAAAACATGAGACCTACATTTAAATTGTCCCTCGAAGGAGGAACATATTCTTTTTTAAAGTGATTATGCAGTATTTATATATTTTATTATTGTATGTAGAATTAATCTTTTAATTAAAAAGAATATATATTGCTGATTAAAAAAGTACATGAAAACAAAGAACCAAGATTCTTCGCACCTTCTATGGGAGTGGCATCATGAGACTTGTTATTATATTTTTATGATAGTATGATACAATTATATTTGGGAAGGGGGATTAATGAGTCACATGCTGATCATTAGCTTCTCCACATAATCTTAAATCTCATTTTTGAACATAAACAAAATGTAATACTAAACTATAATTGGTGGTTTGATTGATCTCTGACTTATTAATTAATATTCAATAATTGTTGTTCACTAGTACTCATATGCAATTGATGAGATGAAAATTTCCCACATAAATGACTAACAAATCTTTTTGTCTCCACTCCATGATAAACAGATCCAACTACTTACTATCAGTATCTCGATTTCATTCCTAGCTAGGAGTTTACGAAGGGAGATTAATATATCACTGATACTCTTTTACAAGCAATAACAACGATGACCATTACGGAGGGCCGTAAAATACTACAAAATATGAGAAAGTGGGTAAGATGTGAAAATACATAGTAAAATCCCACAAACCATCTTTGCTCCATCCCAACCTCCTCTTTCCCAACCCACCGCTACTTGATGCATTGCTGGTGGAGTTCCCTTTAACTTAGATCATCCAAAAACAAAACAAAACAAAACAAAACAAAACAAAACAGATCAAACAAAAAGAAAACAAAAAGAATCAAAATTATAGACAAGAACTCAATTGATTACCGCTGCCAACCGTTGTTGTAGTGTTCCCTTCGGTGCTGTTCAAGTGTCCCTCAAATATTTTAGCCTCCGTTGAATTAGGTGCCAAATGCAGAAGAGCTGAGTTACATCAACAAAACTGTAACCAACTTGGAGTTTGAGAAAATATGCACATGTATGTGTGTGTGTTTATGAATACTTACTAACACACTCAGATATGTTAGTGGGTGAATGACAGAGAGTTGGGAGGGCTAGTGCAAGCGTTATGTTTATCTTGAGGCCAAGATTGGGATCATCTCTGTCCTTGATTAGGACACACAGGCATTTCTTGCTCTTCTCAATGACTTGCTTTAGGCCAGTGCAACAGTCTAGGGTTGGAGCTTTGGCATCACCACCGACGTAAGGAAGACACGTGGCGAGTCCGACTAGCTGATCTGCACATTCTGCTCTGTCTTGATCCAAGTCTGAGCTTGCAAAGCCAACAAGCAGCAACACCAAAGTGTATGAGATTGCCAAATTTGAGTTTTTGGAGCTCATATTGATGTGAAGAAAGAGGTGGAGACAAGAAGATCACAGTCGATGCTATATGGCTTTTGTGCTTTGGTTGTAGCTTTATAGAATATGGCGATGAAAGTAATAGTTGGAATGATAAGTAGTGGGTGGTGCTAATTATTATAGTCCCACTAAGGTGATGACTTGTCCTCAAACTTCCATGCCTCGTCTTTATCTGAAATTTTAATGTTGGGAGAACGATAAAACATGAAGTGGGTTCTATAATATTTATTGAGCATTTAATACTGCTCAAAATTCACATAGATAAATATACATATTGACAGAATCACAAATCCCATAAACTTAGCAATTTCTTGATATTAGGGATTTGGTCATTTTATTGTAATTATTTAGGAAATTAGTTTTTAATTGTAATTCTTTCCCTTTTCATAGTTACCATAGAAAGCCTAACATGTATCTATTTATTTCCATACGCTCTTACATTGTAATTACACAGTTTTCATATATACAGAGTTGATTTCTTAACATGGTATCAGCCAAACAACGTTCCTAATCTTTTCACCCAACGCCTTCCATGGCCACTTCCTCCAACCCTCCTCCTTCTCCTTATCTCCTTCACCCATCTGATTCCCCTAGCCTCATTCTAGTCTCTGGCATCCTTACTGGAGACAACTACCCTAAATGGCAAAAAGCCATGACCCGTGCACTCAACGCCAAAAACAAACTCAGTTTTGTTGATGGTTCTCTTTCCCCACCCGACACAGATTCTCCCAACTATACTCAATGGAATCAAACCAAAGACATGGTTCTTACCTGGCTTCTTAACTCCATCAGTCCCTCCATCGCAAACTCTCTTGAATTTCATACTGACCCTCGTGAGGTGTGGCTTGATCTTCAATCTCGTTTCTGCCATGGGAATAACGCACGGGTCTACCACCTCAAACGAGAGTTATCTTCCCTACACCAAAATACCACATCCATTCATGAATACTACAACCAAATCAAACAACTCTGGGATGAACTCAGTCATCTCCAAAAATGCAGTGATCTGAAAGAATTTCAACAACAAGCAGAGGATGAACGTGTTTACCAATTTTTACTTGGCCTCAATGATTCATTCTCTCAACTGAGAACCCAGATTTTGGCACTGGAACCCCTTCCCCCCATCACAAAAATTTTCTCTATTCTGTTTCAGGAGGAACAACAGCGGCTCCTTCAACTTCGCAACCCTCCGTCTGAGCTCCATAGCTTTGCCGTTCACTCCAGTGGCTCTCACAAACCACCACTCAAATGCTCGGAATGCGGCCGAAATGGACACACGCGTGACCGATGCTGGCGTCTCATTGGGTATCCTCCAGGCCGTGAGCCCCGCACGAAATCGCAACCCTCCCTTCTCGGCAAACCGCCTCCCATTCCACTGCCGATGGCTCACCAGGCGTCATCCTCCACCGCGAACCCACCAACGCTCAGTCTCACTCCCGATATGTACCAAAAGCTCATGGATTTACTCAGCCCCTCTATCCCGAATGCCAATTTCGTGGGTAACGTTTCTGACTCTCTCTCCTCTGCTCAAGGCCGAACATGGGTTATTGATAGTGGAGCCAGCCACCACATGTGCCATGATCGGACCCTCTTCACTGCACTTTCTTCTCCTTCGCATGCTCCGAATGTTTGCTTACCCACTGGTCTTCATCTTCCTATTGAAGGGATCGGCACCATTCAATTGGCCGATTCTCTCTTATTGTCTAATGTCTACTTTGTCCCTTCTTTTAATTTTAATTTACTTTCTGTACCCCAACTCACTACTAATAATAATTGTTCTGTCATTTTTTCCTCTACTCATTGTTTTTTTCAGGACCCACAGTCGATGAAGCTGATTGGAGCGGGTGAATTTTGCAATGGGCTTTATGTGTATCGGCCTCAACCCGTCACAGCTTTTTCTACTCAGACTCTTGCTAATAAGATCCTATGGCACCAACGCCTAGGTCATCCCTCTCGTTTAAATATTCCCACTCTTTTTAATAATAATCCGTGTATTATTTCTGATTGTGATGTTTGTGCTCGGTCGAAACATACGGGTCTTCCTTTTCCATTAAATGCCAATAAAAGTACTTTTGCTTTTAATCGTATTTTTTGTGATATATGGGGTGGTTACCATACTTCTTCTATCTGCGGTGCCCATTATTTTCTTACAATTGTTGATGATTTTTCTCGCTCTACATGGATTTATCTCATGCGACATAAATCTGAAACCTATACTCATCTCATACATTTTTTTGCACTTATCCAAAATCAGTTCCACACCATGATTAAAATTATAAGAACTGATAATGGACAAGAATTTCTATCCCACAAATTTCAAAATTATCTTCATGACCACGGGATCATTCATGAACGTACCTGCGTTGAAACTCCGCAACAAAATGGTGTTGCGGAGCGCAAACACCGGCACATTCTAAATGTCGCTCGTAGTCTTCGATTTCAAGCACATTTACCCTTAAAATTTTGGGGTGAATGTATTCTCACCGCTGCTTATTTCATTAACCGCACCCCGAGTCGTACTCTTCAAAATAAATCCCCTTTTGAACTTCTCTTCAATACATCACCAAATTACGCTCATTTACGCATATTTGGATGTCTTTGTTATGCTCAAACCCTCCATGCTTCCCGTGATAAATTCTCACCTCGTGCCTCAAAATGCGTCTTTCTTGGGTATCCCGGTCATCATAAAGCTTACAAGCTTTACAACTTGGACACTCAAGTTATCTTTTATTCTCGTGATGTTACTTTTCACGAACAAATTTTTCCTTTTCAAACCACTTATTCCCCTCCCGATCCATCCCTACCCATCATTCCTCTCCCTGTTCCCGAACCTATAGCTTCTCCTACCTCCTCTACTTTCATTCCCGACCCACCCCCACCACCACCACCTCCTCCCTATATTCGTCCTAGACGCACCACCACTCGCCCTGCATACCTTCAGGATTACATCTGTCCGACCATACACATGGAGTCCACTGTATCCTCATCCGCTGCATCAGTTTCAGGTACTGCTTATCCTTTATCTGCTTTTCTTTCCTATTCTCGTTTTTCTCCCTCTCATCTTACCTTTATAACTGCTCTCACCACATCTGTTGACCCTTCTTGTTACTCCACTGCCATTCGCCATTCTCATTGGCGTGAGGCCATGGCTGCTGAAATCCGAGCCTTAGAGGATAATGCCACTTGGACCCTTGAACACCTTCCTTCTGGTAAGAAATCCATTGGCTGTAAATGGGTTTTCAAAACTAAACTCAAAGCTGATGGATCCGTTGAGAGGTACAAAGCTAGACTAGTTGCTAAATGTTACACTCAAGTTGAAGGCCTTGACTACCATGAAACATTTGCTCCAGTTGCTAAAATGACCACTGTCCGTTGCTTACTGGCCGTCGCTGCTACAAAAAATTGGGTCATCCAACAACTTGATGTTCACAATGCTTTTCTACATGGCGATCTTGATGAAGAAGTCTATATGACCCCTCCACTTGGATACTGCCCTAAGGGGGAGACTCGTGTGTGTCGGCTTCGGAAATCTCTATACGGCCTCAAACAAGCCTCTCGCAACTGGTTTTTTAAACTAACAACTGTGCTTCTTGATGTAGGTTTCATTCAATCTCAGGCATACCACTATTTATTCACCCTTATCACTCACGCCAGCATCACTATTGTCCTCGTTTATGTTGACGACATCTTAGTTGCTGGCAATGACACTTCTCAGATTGATGTTTTCAAAAGCCTTCTCTCTAAAAACTTCAAAACAAAGGATCTCGGCTCCCTCAAATATTTCCTTGGTCTTGAAGTTGCTCGCTCTCAGAAAGGCATCTTTCTCAACCAACGCAAGTACACACTTGATATCTTGACTGATAGTGGTCAACTTGGTGCCCGAACTGCTCACTTTCCCATGGAACAAAATTTGAAGCTCACAGATTGTGATGGCTCTCTTCTCACCGACCCTAGTGTCTATCGACGACTGGTTGGACGTCTTATTTATCTAACTATAACACGTCCTGATATTGTTTTTGCAGTGAATATTCTCAGCCAGTTCATGCATGCTCCTCGAGATCCACACATGCAAGCTGCCATCCGCGTTCTTCGTTATCTCAAAGGCAGTCCCGGTCAAGGCATTTTTTTCTCATCATCTAGCAACTTACATGTTACCGCTTACACAGACTCAGATTGGGCCAGCTGTCCTACCACTCGAAGATCCACCACAGGTTTTTTCATTCAGCTCGGCACCAGTCCCATTTCTTGGCGGACAAAAAAACAGACGACAGTGGCACGTTCCTCTGCTGAAGCCGAATACCGCGCCATGGCAGTCACTACTTGCGAACTCACCTGGCTCAAACAGCTCCTCACAGATCTTGGTGTCTCTCATGCTGAACCTATTAGTCTTTATTGTGACAATCAATCTGCTCTACACATTGCTCACAACCCTGTTTTTCACGAACGCACCAAACACATTGAGATTGATTGCCACATTGTCCGTGATAAAATTCGGGCAGGCTTCCTTACAGCCGTTCACACCTCTTCTCATGAGCAACTTGCAGACATCTTCACCAAAGCTTTGGGACAGGAACTTTTTCACCACTTTCTCCGCAAGTTGGGCATTACGGATCTCCATGCACCAACTTGAGGGGGAGTATTGACAGAATCACAAATCCCATAAACTTAGCAATTTCTTGATATTAGGGATTTGGTCATTTTATTGTAATTATTTAGGAAATTAGTTTTTAATTGTAATTCTTTCCCTTTTCATAGTTACCATAGAAAGCCTAACATGTATCTATTTATTTCCATACGCTCTTACATTGTAATTACACAGTTTTCATATATACAGAGTTGATTTCTTGAGTTGATTTCTTAACAATACATATTGTAATATGGAGATAACATCTAGGAAATATTGGCTCAAAAAATCTTTCTTACACTCAAGGCAAAATCTGCATACTTTGGTAGTAGAATAATCAGTGTTATTAAACTGCAATCATCCTGTATATGGCGCATTGCAATATACATATATAATAGGCTTACATCATTAATGCCTAAGTTTCTTGTTGGATCTCAGATTGAGCTAGCGTTACTTTGATACTGATTTGAGTTGATAGGACAAAATAAACTTAGGGCCAGTTTGGATTGAGAGGTGACTCATTTCACTACTATTCTCAAATTTTAACTCACAAATCTCATTACTATTTACAAACTATCTTAACTCATATCTGAATCTTAACTCACTAAATACTCACAATAGGGATGCGTGTAGACTCGGTGATTTGGCCACCTATGAACTCTTCCCTAGCGACAAAAGGCGAATGTCAAACTTGACTCGAAATCTTATAGTTAATGGAGTTCATATATATGGCATTTTTTATTTTTTATTTTTGTTTTGTTTACATATGTCCATGAAGAACTGCTAAACATGGAGGTGTTTTTTTTTTCCCCTGTTCATTACTCATTAGCTCTTCAAAATGCTCCACTTTGGTCATATAGATCCAAAATTACGCTGGATATATCATATACGGTTAGGATCATGTTCTACTTCTTCAAAGGTGGTCCAGTCTAATATTACAATGAAATTATTGGACACATCTAAAACTATCCACATACGATGCATCTTCCGTTCATTTTGGGGTAAGGAGAGCTGTCGATGCTAAATGGACCAGCCATGCAACTCCTAGAGACGTGGTCACAGGGAGACCAGATATTAAAGAGGGCGTAGAATAAATGAAAATAACATCATATCAAAGAACCAAGATGGAAACCAAAATAAACAAATCCCATCATTGTAGCAACAGATCTAAGAAGTCGACCTGAGGCAAACGGAGATGAAGCCGAAGCCAGGCCTTCAAGAGGGCCCAGCCCCATAAAACGGGAGCCTCAGGCAAAGAAGCATGTAGAGCAGCAGCAGCAGCAACAGCAGTGAGTGTGGAGTACTTGTGGCATCTTTCATGGTGTGATCTATCTTTTGCTATGAGAAAATAATATTCTGAGGGCTTTGGTGGGATCGGTTAATTTTGGAAATCAGGACAGAGGGTGGTCTTGGGCAGCAATATGGACACGGGTTTTGATTGGAAGGGTGATGATGTCAAGTTGGTGACTCACTTATTTTGAACTTTATTATAAATAAAAACCTCAAATAATAGTCTCTCCAATCCCTAATTAAATTGATATTTATTTTTCAAAATTCTTTCCTCTAGTTTTAAAATACTCTTAACCGGTCCTCATTTCGGAGTGAGGTTTTCTCTCTACTATAGAGTGAGTCTTCAGATAGCCTGTGCTAGTCTAAGAGTGTAGGTATGGAAGAAGAGCTATCTAAGCAATGGGAAAGACTTCGTCTTACAGAGGAAGAGAAGGAAGGAATGGCTTTAAAAAACATCCCACCAGTGAACACAAGGAAACTGAACCACTCATGTTTGTTGGTTATGATTGTAGCAGAAAAAACCATTAATAGGGAAGCTTTCAAGAACACTATGTTGAAAGTTTGGAAGTGTGAAAGCTGGTTACAATTCTCAGAGGTTGGCACTAATAAGTTTTTGGTTGAATTCATAGCAAAAAGGACATGGACAGAGTGACCAATGGCAGGCCGTGGGCCTTTGACAGATGGCTCCTTTGTATTCAGTCTTTCAATGGTTCCATGTCCATTAATGAAGTTCAGTTTAACAGAGAAGAGTTCTGGGTTCAAGCTTTCAACCTCCCATTCGACTGCATGAACCAAGATGTTGGCTACCAGATTGGAAACAGCTTGGGGAGGGCAATAAAGGTGTATGTTGATGAAAGAGGCATTGGCTGGGGCAAGTTTTTGAGGATAAGAGTGGAACTCGACTTAACCAAGGCTCTCTTAAGGGGCATGTTTATCACAGTGAGGAGTAAGAAAACATGGGTGTATTTCAAGTATGAAAGGCTGCCATCCATTTGCTTCAAATGTGGCATCATCAAACACTCTCATCTTTCCTGCCATGTAACCAAAGGTGGAGAGAACCAGGCTCAATATGGGGCCTGGTTAAGAGCACCAAAAGTCAGGGAGAGTGAACTACAATGCAAAAGGTATGGTGAGGAAAAAACACAGGAGTTCCAGCCAAAGTCAGGGTCATGGAGGGAGAGAGAGGAGGTCAGGGATGAGGACAATATTGGAAAAGGAAATCTTAGGGAGTGGGGTCAGATACCTGCCGAGGTAGCTGTGGTTATCGAGGGAAAAGGTGCTGGGAGGGGGGGGGGGGACAAGAGCAGGTATTTGGGGAAATGTCAAAGTCAAACCTAGCACTAGAAGACGGGAGTATGGGTAGGCTGAATAAGGCAGACAGTGTACGTATAGACAAAGCTGAGGAGACATGTGATAGGTTGGGGGTGGTGGAACTAGTGTTCAGCACTGGTAACTCTGGTGCAAAAGGAACTAGAAATGACACTAGTTTGAAAAAGAGATCAAAAAAGGGAACTGGAGCATCGTATGACCTAGTAAACCAGATTTAAGAATTTGACAATTTCTTCTCCAATCAAGTAAAGGTACTTGAGCAGGCTAAGAAAACTGCCAGCTGGAAAAGGAGGGCTCGAGACATATGCTTGGAAAGGGTCTCTTTGGGGGTGGGGGCAAACTCAGGCTCACAAACAGGCAACAAAAGAGACGGCACTCAATTGGTGATCAATGAAAACCAAAATCATCCTAAGAAAATCAAAGTTGAGGATGACAAATTTGCTTCACTTCCCTCTGACATGGTGGTGGCTGTGGAACAGCCCCACCAACACAAATGAAGTGCCTCAGCTGGAACTGTCGGGGGCTTGGGAACCCCCAGACAGTTCATGATCTGCACCACATGGTGCTTAGAAAGTCCCCCTCTTTTGTTTTCCTTATGGAAACAAAATGCAAGAGAGCTAAAATTGAACATATTAAAAAGAGGCTGAAGTTTGAGAATAGTTTTATTATTGACTGTAGAGGAAGAAGTGGTGGCCTGGCCTTTCTTTGGAAAGATGAAATGGAAGCTGAAGTGCACACTTTCACCCAATTTCATATTTCTCTTATGGTGAAGGGTACTGAGGAGGGAAAGGAATGGTAAAGATTACTGGGTTTTATGGAAACCCAAATACCATGAAAAGGAAGGACAGCTGGAGGCTGCTTCAAGCCATTAAACCTGATAGCACTAAAGGGTGGTTGTGCATGGGAGACTTTAACGAAATACTCAACTATGCAAAGAAATGGGGTGGGGCGTTGAGACCTAGTGGGCAGATAGAGGCCTTTAGAGCAGTTGTTGAGGCCTGTGAACTGTGTGATATGGGCTCTATAGGAAACAAATTTACTTGGACTAATGGAAGACATGGAGCAGCCTTTACCAAAGAAAGGTTGGACAGAGCTTTGTGTAATGCTACCTGGGAAGAGGCTTTTTCAAATACCAAAGTTTTTACCCTTCCATCATTGAGCTCTGATCACTGTCCTTTACTGATTTCCATAGAGGGAAGACTAAACAGCAGGAACAGGAAGGAAAGGCCATTTAGATTTGAAGCAAAATGGGTGGTGAGGGAGGATTATCAAAAACTGGTGGAGGAAGCGTGGATGAGTCACAAGGGACTTGAAATTGAATTGAATGCTATCTCTGCAAGGTTAAACCAGTGCAAACAGAAGCTATTACAGTGGAGCAAACAAAGATGGGGCAATCAAAATCTACAGCTGACAGAGAATTTGGCCCTTCTGACTGATCTCCAGCAAGAGAACAAAGGCCATCTAAATGATCAAGTCAAGCAGGTCCAAAGGGAAACAAACAAGTTGTTAGAGGAAGAGAATATCAACTGGCAGCAGAGAGCTAAGCAGAGGTGGCTAAGAGAGGGGGACAGGAACACCAAGTTCTTTCATCAATGTGCCTCTCTCAGAAGGAAAGTCAACATGATTAAGAAGCTGGTGAATGAAGATGGGCAGGAAGTGAATTCCATTGAGGAAATTAGCTCCCTTTTCCAAAATTATTACAAAGATCTTTTCTCCACCTCCTCACCAGTTAACATGTCAACCTGTTTGGAGTCAATGGAGCCCCGAGTCACAGAAGCAATGAATGCCAACCTTACAAGAAATTACACCCAACAAGAGATTGAAGAGGCCCTTTTTCAGATGGAAGGTCTCAGCTCTCCTGGCCCAGATGGCTTTCCTGCTGCTTTTTACCAGAAACAATGGCAACTCATTGGAAACAGGTCAGTGATGCTATATTGCAGGTGCTAAATTCTAATGGTAATATCTCTGATATTAATAATACCTTCATTTGCTTAATTCCAAAGAAAAAGACCCACACCAAAGTAACTGAATTCAGACCCATATCTCTTTGTAATGTAATGTACAAGCTCATCTCCAAAGTGATAGCTAATAGACTGAAGTCTGTATTACCACTCATCATATCGAGTGCTCAATTTGCCTTTGTGCCTAAAAGACTAATTTCTGATAATGTGATAGTGGCATTTGAAGCAATGCATACAATGAAATCTAAGATGACAGGCAAAGAAGGGTACATGGCACTAAAACTTGACATGAGTAAGGCATATGACAGGCTTGAGTGGAGCTTCATCAGAGCTGTTCTGCACAGAATGGGCTTTTGTAGTCAGTGGATTGAGATGGTGATGAAATGCATTGAATCTGTCTCATATGCCCTTCTGCTTAATGGAGTTCCCCAGGAATCTTTTCTCCCAACGAGAGGTATAAGACAAAGTGATCCCCTCTCACCTTATCTGTTTATCATCTGTGCTGAGGCTATTAGCTGTCTGCTGTGTAATGCTGAAGGGAAGGGATTAATCCACGGAGTTCCTATTGCAAAAGATCAGATCAGAATATCCCACCTTTTCTTTGCTGATGACTGCCTCCTTTTTTGCAAGGCTAATGTCATTGAATGGGGTAGGCTTTTTGAACTGTTGAGGTCCTATGAGGTAGCCTCGGGCCAAAGGCTGAATCTGGAAAAAACCTCCATTTTGTTTAGTAAGAACACAGCAGGGGCCACACAACAATATATTCTATCCATAGCAGGGGTTAGACATGGCATGACATATGAGAGGTACTTGGGACTGCCCTCAGTGGTTGGCAGGCTCAAATGTCAGACTTTTAAAGGTATAGTGGACAATTTCAGATCAAGACTTAGCAACCACAGAGTTAAACTGCTGTCTCAAGCTGGAAAGATGGTATTTATCAAAGCTGTTCTTCAGGCTTTACCTACTTACACAATGTCAGTTTTCAAACTTCCCAAATCCTTGCTCAAAGACATAAATAGTGTCATTAGTAACTTCTGGTAGGGGCAGCAAAATAATGAGTATAGAACCCATTAGGTGTCTTGGGAAAAAATGGGAAAAGCTAAGTCTGAAGGGGGGCTGGGTTTTAGAGACTTTGAGGCATTCAACAAAGCAATGCTGGCCAAGCAATGCTGGAAGTTGGTCCAAAATCTAGAGTCTCTTGCTGCTAGGGTGATGAAGGCCAAGTATTTTCCAACTGCCACTTTTCTAGAAGCCAAACTTGGATCAAAACCATTCTATGTATGGAGAAGCTTCATGGCAGCTAGACCCTTGATGGAGGAAGGTTCATACTGGAGAATAGGGAATGGGAACCAAGTGCAAATTTGGAGGGACAGGTGGATTTTACATACAAATCCAGGTAAGGCTCAAAGTAGTGTTAGTGTGCTGGAAGAAAATGCAACAGTGTCAAACTTGATTGATCCAGTCACGAAGCAATGGGATAGAAACCTGGTGCAGCAGATATTCAATGCCAGAGAAGCTAGTGTCATCCTCCAAACTCCAATTATCTCACTCAACAGCAGAGATAAATTAGTTTGGCAAGGCACTAAAGAAGGGAATTTTTCAGTAAGGAGTGCCTACCACAAGGAACTTGAAAGAAGCCTACATGCATCATGTCAAGCCTCAACCAGTTCATCTTTCAAAGCAGTGTGGCAGCAGTTATGGCAGTTAAAGGTGCAACCTGGAGATAAAGTGTTCTTATGGAGATCCTGCTTAGAGGCCCTTCCAACTCAATCAAACCTCTTTAAAAAGAAAATAGTCGAGTTCTCACTCTGCCCCATTTGTAAGCTGGAGGAAGAAGACACAGTTCATGCTTTATGGAGATGTGAGGCAGCAAAAGATGTGTGGGGCCAGTGTTCTAAAAGATTACAGAAATGCTACCTTCCTTACACATCCATGATCCAAATCCTTGAAACCTTATTTCGAACTATGGATTGCCAACTCTTCCAAGAATTTGCTCTAGTTGCAAAGATGATATGGTGGAGAAGGAATAGATTTATCTTTAATGGCTCATTTGCTCACCCGAATGCTATTGTCAAGGATGCAAGAAGGACAATGGATATGCTAAATGAGGAGAGCTCCTGGCAGGATAGTATGCAGCCTTGCAACTCAGTTGAGACTTGGCAGGCCCCTCCATCAAACTGGATCAAAGTGAACTGGGACAGTGCAGTAGACAAGACAGAAGGTTTTATTGGAGTGGGAGTGGTTGCTAGGGACAATGCAGGACATACCATTGCTACAAAGAGAACCAAGAAGCACCTCTTCCCTGATCCAGCACTTGCAGAAGCCTATGGAGCCCTCATTGTAGTCCAGTTTGGTTTGGAACTTGGGCTATCTCAAGTGATCATTGAAGGGGACTCTCTGCAAGTCATTAATGCTCTAAAAAGGGAGGAAGAGGGGTGTAACAGTGCTAGTATGTTTGTTGAGGAGGCTAAATATCTTCTTAATTTCTTTGCCAAGTGGGAGGTTTCTCATGTTAGGAGAAATGGCAATTCTATTGCCCACTTGTTAGCAAAAAATGCTCTTTCTATTTATGATCATGTTGTAACGTTGGGGGTCCTCCCTACTTGTATTCAGGTGGTTTAATAGATTGGAAATGATTTTCTCAAAAAAAAAAAAAAAAAAAAACTCTTAACCCTTCAAAATCTTGCAAAAACCCAAAAATCTCTTTCCTATAGCCTAAAAGGGTCTTTTTCACTACAAGAAAAATAAATTTTTATGACTATTTAATTGCGACGAAAAGACTATTTGTGATCAAAACAGACTTATTTTAAATGTAAATAATCATTTTGTTGGAATTAATTGACCATAAATAAACAGTTTTCTTGTAGTGTTTCTTTTTTCTTTTTGGTTAAGAGTTTAAAAGAGTTCAAAACAATCTCCCAACCCTAATAAGTTAGGGTTCAGGGCTGCATGAAGTTAATATTGGACTAAGTTATTGGGTTTGAGTTTCGGGCTAAGTTTGTTCAAGAAAATGTTGAGCTCAAAGACAGGCCCGCTCGTTGACCAGTGCAGATTGATTTTATCAATTAGATGGTTATCTTGAGGGAGAACTGGGCTTTGTAAATAATAAATATCAAAGAATATAACTAAAATTTCGACTAGTTCTTTAAGGATACATATAAGCAGAGTCGAGTTATTATTATTATTTTTTTTAAATTGCTTCAAATTCTAGTAAATTCACTTAAGAAAGTACAGAGCCATGAGATACATCGCACAATGTTTCTATATACAAGGGTGGTATTCCCACGTGCTGTACTGATCTTATCTCTTACAAAGAGAACTGCATGCTAAATCTTAATTTATCATAACAAATTAACCCCTTTCCATGTCATGGGGTGAAAAGGGTTCTTTCCATTTGTATAAAGCTCTTTGAATAGCCAAGTTTGCCTTTCTTTTGGGATTCAAGTTCAACATCGTCAGAATCTTCTCCATGCTCTTCTTCCCTTTTCAATGAACCATACTCCACCTTCTCGCTGTAAGCTTTAACCATAAACAAATAGAAGCTCACTACAAAAATGGTGATTGCAATCAAGAACCAGCTAAATAGGATGTTAACCAATGACTTTGCGCGATGACGAGCCTCATCCCCAGAGCAGCCGACCACTTTGCGACCATATTCGAGGTGGATGGAGCAACCTTTAGGAATCAATTCTGGTGTCCAAAGCATGACTCCCATCACCATAAGCCAAATACCTTGGAATAGTATGCTGGCTGATCTTATAAAGCTGACCAAGAAACTCTTTGGAAGACCGATTCCCAAAAGAGTGGTGGCTAAAGAAACAAAAATAAGAAATTGCAGAAGCAAGTGGTATTGGCCTTCCGGGCCAATGTGGTCGGTTGAGTGAAAGTGAAAAAGAAGAAGTTCTTGAGCAAAGGCTGTGGCTACAAGGAAAAGGGTTAGTCCATATTGAGCTCGGGTGCCAATCCGATCAAGAAGTATAGCAAATGTGGCGTAGACCAAGAGGGTCATTGAGATGGAGGAGTGCTCGAAGTTATGGAGATGATTGGAGGGGATGGTTCCATCAGGGTCCAATGGTTGGTGTCGAACTGGGCCGATGAAGAGCTCCATGGCTATGGAAGCACAGGAGCCTCCAATGATAAAGAAGTGCTCCAAGTACTTAAATCTTGAGGTGGGGAACCATGGGGTAGAGATGTAAGAAATTGGATACTGAGCATGGAGCTTGATGTGGTTAAAGAGGTGCCATAAGCCAATGACAAAGAAGCCAATGCCTGGTAAAACATGCCCTAATAAACTGCTCATTTTTTTCTGACAAAGTTATCCTTTTTGCTTGTTGTACTCCTTGAGAGAGCGAGAGAGATAGATAGCGGGGTGATCAGAGAGGTGAGAAGAAAGATGTAGGGAGAGGAGAGGTTTTTAAGAGTGGTATTGGGTTTGAAACTCCAAAGATGTACCTTTGCACCTCAAGTATTCAACCTTGATTAATAATTTTTATTGTATTGATTACACGGCTGGCCTTTGTTTTTAGTAGATGTAGTTCAAGCTGTACCAATATATATAGACCGTTTCATTTAGATCTGTAATTCATAAAAAGGCCAAGCTAACGGTAGCTTCACTAAGAATAGATTATAGACTGCTCCTTCAAGATTACTTGTGAAATTTTGCAAGTCAAGCTTGCATAACCTACTACTGTTTGATTGGATTCAAACTTGGTTGTCACAGCTTGACTCACCTTTTAATCATAAAACCTAACCATCTTGAGGGTCATCTGTCTAATATTGGGGTCCATGGTTGAGGGTTCAATTCCCCCAAACCCTAGGGCATTAGCCCCTAAAAAAATTGCCTACAAAAAAAAAAAAAAAAATGTAGGATATGTCTATTGCTGTCCGCCCCAACAAACAACCATGTACACACCGCTCCCTATCATTAGAATCATTATCCTTTTCTCCACCATCCTTAGCCATTTGATACTCCAACCATTGGGGTGTAGCCAAAAGCATGCATTATTCATTGTTTTCTTTTTCGAGTATACGAAGGATGAAGGTGTGTAAAAACTCCATTAGATTTTCAAACGTAGTCAAGTACAGTGCTTTATTACTTATTACTGCGGTTTAACGCCTTGATCTCATATATATATATATATTATCCATTAATTACTGCGTACTTACATCTCAATAATTTGTTTCATCCATATACCATCCAGTAGTACTAGTCCTAATCAAGTTAAAATAGCCACATCATATTACTTTAGCATATATAATTAATATAGTTGTCCTTGCATGTACGTACGTACATATGGGATCGATATGTTACGACTTACGACTTTGTCTTTCCAGCTCCTTTACTCGTTTTTGAAGGTCATGAGCCTACCGGTTTGTTAATTTTTTCAACTACTTGTTTTTAAGTTCTAAACTTCTATTCTTTCTATCTTTATCATTAAGAACTTGATGCAATTAAGAAATTTGAATGTTAAGTTGACCAATCTCAATTACTCTCTTTCATAATCTTTGAGACATGGTTATAACAGAGACCGCATATTGAGCATTGAGTTCCTTTATTAAAAAATGATATCAAAATCAATCCTGCAATTCAAATGTCTCTTTATTCCTAACATAATCTTAAGAGCCTTGGTGGAGAGAAGAAGAGAAAGAAGAGAAAGATTGAAGAGTAACAATCAGGAACTCCGCGTTTATAAAAAAGACCAGCTCTGAACTTAAAAATCTTGGGGATAGCAATTGAAGAGAATATGAAAGATTTACTATTTTTCGATGTCTGCTTTGTCAATATATATATGGTTGAGCCCAAGGTTTGAAGTATAATACAATTTTATAGCTGAATATAGATTTTGAAGATAGCTTGTGAGCACAAACAAGTTTAAAGTTGTCCACATAATACAGTCTTGAAAGTCAAGGACTCCAGTAAATCAAACACGGTAAAAGAAGGAAACAGGTTTACAGACGAAGCTATAAGAGTATTTATTTCTGTTCATCTCTCTCGAATTAGAAAAAGTTAAAAGACTCAATATAAATATATATATATATATTAAAATAATTACTTATGAAAAATCAATTTGAATTTTTCATATGTGCATGATATGATTGAAAGTAGGCCTGCAACCCGACCATAAATGACTAGGTTTGCACCCGACCCGACCCGACACACCTCAATTTAGGTGCCAACCCGATCCGATCCGACCCGATAAAATAAAACCGGGTTGAACCCGTATGACACGACCAAGTCTTACACCGTGGAATAGGGGCCAAATGATGCCTGGTATTCGGTCATGGGAAAATGCATCTATCTCTTCTTTTGTCGTTCAGTCTTCAATGATGCTTGGTGTTTGGTGTTTGGTGAGCCTTTTACGAATGGCCCTGGTCTTCTTGGGACGCAGATCGAGGGAAGGTATTTCTTCTTCTTATATCATGGTGTTTAGGTTGCTGCTTCTACTAAGAAGAAGGCATTACGCATTAATGTCTAGCGCCAAAGCTATATAAAAGCACAGCAGCTCAAGTCAAAACACAAACATAAACTCTTGCTTAATTTATAAAAGAAACATTCGAAGTTGAATGTGAAAAATCCAAGTTTTTAGGAGTACTGGCAGCCTAATATTTAAGAGAGAACTCTGGAGGTAGAGATTCATGAGATCCCCTAAAAAATTTTAACCAAATCCCTCTTCGGTGTTGGATGGGTCATATCCCTTTCGGTGGCAAAGCCCATTCGATCCGAAACTGCTTCAGACGCTTCTCGAATAGTGGGTTCGTCACCTTCTCCGTCTTTTTCTTAGCTACTGCTACCGGTGCCTTGCCACCTCTCTTTGGAGCCATTTGTGCGGCTGCGAGTTTGGAAGCCCCACTAGTTTACCCCTGGAATCTGTGAACGACGGTATTTCTTTTTCTTGAAAACTTCTCTCAGAGCCTCCTTCTGCTTCTGGGAAATCACCGTCAACACCTGCGCAATCGACAACCTCACCACCTTTATCTTGGAGAGCTTGTTGCAGATCCACCTTAGTTTTAGTTCATGGACTTTGATTCTTGCCATTACTGTAAGTCTCGGAGCTTCCCTGCGGCAAATCTATTTCTCTTCGAATGAAACCGTATGGAAGATAAGGATGGTTTTATGGACGGGTTGAAATCAAATATAAAAACCCGATAATTAGTCAGGTTGCATATCCAATCATATAACGACCCGCCAAATTCGGGTTGGATCGGGCCACTTTAATCGGTTCCATCGGATTTACGGGTCATTTGCACAGCCCTAATTGACAGTTTGAAAATTTGTTAATTCTCTTTCAACATGCACACAATATATTTGTTGAAAGATGATTGATTGTCTTTTTTAACATATACATGTTATACTTGAAAACTTGAAATTTCAAAAACGGAAAGATGAATAATTGCCCTTCTCGAATGTAAATGATATGTTTGAAAACTTGAAAGTGAATGATTAACTGTCCTTCTTCCTATACAGTGATCTCTGGGCATGCATCTTAATGAATGTTGGGTCTTCTATCAACTCTTTCAAGAGTGAAAAACAACTAGAAACCTGACTAAATCCTTCACACGAAGCTTAGAAAGAATGTCACAAGTATTTATTTTATCTAAATGTCACAAGTATTTAATTTAAAGAGAAGAATTTAAGTTTTTGATATGCTATATATATATTTATAAGTTTGGTATATAGTACATGAGCTCTTACTGTCTTTATATTCATAAAAATAATTTTTAAAAAAAATACCAATTTTTTTATGTGAGCTGATCGATATATATGGCCGTAAATCTCCACAGCAGCAATGCATTTAATTAGTATTTCAGTAAACAGATGATCTTTTGCACATAGTTTTATTCTTTAAATTCTATACGATCAATCTCAGAAGCTCATTCTAATTAGCGTAGCAGTCATGCATGTCGTGGAACTGTCAGCTTCTTCCAATTTTAATTAACTAATAAATCAGGGTATGTACGTGGAATATAACACTACATTCGTCTCTTCCTTCTTCTTCTTCTTCTTCTTCTTTTTATTTTTTTAGAGAAGAGTCAAGGCCACATGTCCTAGTAGCCCCTACCCAAGTTTATTGATAAAGCCCTTGCTTATGGTGGATGAATACAGTGGCAACAAGCAAGATACATGGGATTCACATATAAGCATCAAAACCATCCCAAGCATCAAAACCAACAAAATAAATAGAGAAGCAATATAATATAACCAAATAAATCTAAACAAGTCTATAAACATACCAAACAAACATAAAACAAATTATTTGCGAATAGAAGGAAGCCCCAACAAGTCAATACGAACAATGCCTTTTTAAAATCCGTGGAATGACTAGCATAAATTGCATTTCTTCCCATTTCCCCTTCTTTTGCTAAAAAATTTGCCGCACAATTTGCTTCACGGTATTGATGTGCCACCACGAAATTCATTCCCTCCAACTCCTTGCATAGCTCTTCCCAAAAAACCCAAAGATACCATAGAGTGTGCCTTCCCTTTCGAATCCAATCGACAACTATTTGTGAGTCACTCTCAATGATAACATTAACAACTTGAAGCCGTTTACACCAACGAATACCCTCCAAAATAGCCTTTAACTCTGCCCTATTGTTTGTACCATAACCATAATGAGTTGAGAAAGCACCTAGAACCACGCCGTTACTATCTTGAATGATACTACCACCTCCCCAAGTTCTGGGATTACCACAACTTCCATCACAATTAATCTTCATCCAGCCTGTTGGAGGCCTAGACCGTGTAACGATTTTTTCTGGTCTTTTACAAGTGCTTGGACACTTCAACCGGAATTCCTCCAAGATTTTTCTATCATGCACAAATAATTTTGGGACTGAAACAATCTTATTGCCCAATAAATTAATCCACACCCGCACAGCTTGCCAGACTTGATTAGCATTTTCCTGCTTACCTTCCATTCTCACTTTACATCTTCTCTTCCAAAGGCACCATGTAATCAAACAGGGAATTAAGCCAATTAATATACCTGTGATAGACGACTTCTTTGCATAATAAAACCAGGTAGAGACTCTGGTTTTCCACGTCCAATGGCGCAAACAAGGAACCCCCAACATTGAACTAACATAATTCCATACCTCAGACGCCACATCTCCCGAGGAAAGAATGTGATCCATATTTTCTATGCTTCTCCGTGCACAACAATCACAAGCTGAAGCAAGTGACATCCCTTTACTCTGTACTCTCTCATCCACAGCAAAACATTTAAACCAACCTTTCCACATACATATAGATATTTGTTTAGGCAACATGCTATGCCAAAACCAATCATGATCCGGAAACCACACATACATATTATGTAATTTCGTCTCTTACTTCTGATCATGCAGTAGTATATTATTATATACACTACTGCCTTTATTTTTATGAGAAACCATTCCCTTGGAAATATAAAAGCAGAAAATAAGCAAGAGTATCAAATAAAGATTTGTGAACGAAATGATAATAATAATAATAATAATAATAATAATAATAATAATAATAGGATTGAATCCAAAGATACAGAGCACTAGGAATGCTGGTGGAGGGAGGCCGCCCATTTTCTTAGATGCTTTGTTTTCTGGAACCTCCTAAAACTAGTTAAATACTGTCCATGTAATTAATCTAGCAGAATTACATATAATCCATCCATCTAGCACTTGAGTTCCACACAAACCCATTACACAACAATATAACCATATAATTTCCTATTACTTTCAATATGCATATAAAAATCTGTCCAACCAACATTTACAAATGCTTCACTCAATTTATAAGCCTCTTGATAATACATACATGTTTCCAAATTACCACATCAATTCTTCATAGTTTATTGAAATCTATACATTAAATATGTATTTTTTCCATATCATTGATACACCAATCACAATTGAAATAATAAAGCTTTATAGCTTCTTACACACCAATCACTAATTATACAAACCCAAACCAAAATAATACTTCACACAGTATGCCAAAATTACATGGCTCATCACGACACTTCACATGACATCCAGCCACATCACAATGATCCCCATCACTTCACAACTTCACATAAACCAATCACAGACCAACACATTCGAGACATACATTAAATCTGTCCATATATTCAAACACAACACCATACACATCCACACTTACTCCTCAGTCACAACCACACCTCATTTCTTCTAGGTCTACCATAATCAATACAGTCAATACATATAGAAAATCTATCCAATTCAACGCAACACCATTTCAGCTTCACAACATAACATTTTCTAAATGTAAAGGGATAGAAAATATACCATAAATCGAAAGGATGCCGTGTGGTGGTTCTCGATGAAGGCAGTGGCAGCTGAGGGCTGAGACAGGAATACACTGGTGGTGTCCTGAGGGTTTCTGTAGAGGGGACTGTGGAGAGCTCTAGCTTGGGACGTGGACGCAACGCGTGAGGTGGCTCCCGGCTGGGCAGGGGCTGAGAGGTGGCTGGTGGCGAGGGGTTTGGAGAAAAATCAAGGGGCTAGAGGCTCAAGGCATCGCTGCCGGTTCTTCAGGGCAGCTGATGGTGGCAGAGACCGTGGTGGCACTGGATGGAGGAAAGAAACAGAGAGGGAGACAGACGGTGAGAGAGAGAGAGAAGATCTGAGAGGGGGAGATGGTCGAGAGGAAGGTTCCATTGGGGGGAGAAGAAACCACGGCTCGTGGTGGTGCTGGGAGATCACGGCGGCGGCGCACGATGTCACTAGGACTACCGAGAGAGAAAGAGTGAAATAGAGAGAGATACCGCGAGAGGAAGGGAGGGAGGCCATCGGAGGGAGAGAAGTTTACCGGCGAGGGCGGCGCGACTGGTGGCTTTGTGCGGTGAGAAAAGAAACCCATGGAGAAGGGAGAGAGTTACGGGGGGAGTGAGATTCGATGGATAGAAAACAGAGCACGAGAGAGAGAGAGGGGAATGATTGGAAGGGGAGGGTCACCGGCGTGAGCTGGCGGTGGGGGTGGTGCCGTCGAGAGCGGCGGCATGGCTTGGTTGGGAGATAAGCTGTGGAGTTTCGGCTGAGGGGGACGGTGCAACTGCAATGGAAAGAAAGTATCGGGCTAGGGAACAAAGAAATAAGGGGGAAAAAGGAGTTAATCTTAAAAACTATTTGCTGCGGTTCATTATCGCCGCAAATCTATAGTTCCTCGCCGCAAAACTATGTGGTGTCTTAGCTGGCGATTTTAAACGCGATTTTGTTTAAAATCGCCGCAAGAAGTCCTTTTGATTTTTGTCATCGCAAACAATCCTTTCGCCGCAGGACATGATCTCGCTGGAAAAGGATTGTTAGTTGTTACTTTTTCACGGATAGTTTTTGTTCAACTAAATAGTTGCCACGATAATAGATCTTGAGAAAAAAACTCGTGAGAAAAGGTCAAAACTTTTTTTAGTGTCTATCCAAACACAATAATCCAAAACAAAAAATTTACACAATCTCCTTAAATTCACACAACCTCTACACACCATATTTTTTTTAATTATTATTATTTTTTTATCAAATATTTAATATATGAATAATAAATAAAAAAATTGAATTAGTTTAAAAAGAATAAATTTAAAAAAGAAATTTAAAAAAATATTAAAAAAAGATAGTATGTGGAGGATGGAAGGTTGTGTAGTATTTCTCTTTCAAATCTCAAAATAATTTTTTTTAATTTTTATATAAAATATAATAAATAATTTAGCTTTTATTCTACTATTCACAAACTATTTTAACTTATCTTTAAATTTAAATCACTTCTTAATAAATAGGTTAAAATGAAAAATATTTAATTAACTAAAATATAATATAGATCAAGATTTAAAATCAAGGCCTCTATTTTATGACTGTAAAATCACTGAAAATACCAAATCTCTAATATCCTCTCTCTCTCTCTTTAAATATGATAATTAAGGTCATTATGGTGGACCCGAAACCATGCTTACCAAGAGAATTTCGCATTGAGAAACCATTTCATTGTGACCACAATTTTAAAGGTTAAACAGTGATCTACACCTGTCCTTCCTCTCCCTTTGGCTGAGCAGACACTGCCCCACCGCCAGAAGCAAGTGATTTTTAAGGGCATCCACAAAACTTAATTAATTTTATGCAGCTGGCCTACCATGCTACGTACCAAAGTACGTACGTACGTAGCTAGCTAAGACTGCTATAATTGAATGAATTATGTCACATTCAAGATCATCTCCTTGATTAACTTATGGCTGAAGAGCCCCAGCCCCTTTTCTGGGTTTATTCAGAAGCTTTTCAGGTAAATCTTCGTTGAAAATCTAAAGGGCTATAACTATGGTTGGACTAAAATGGAACTGTGAGACTGTGACGTGACATGCTTTTGGGTGAAAGCTTGATTTCTATACAGGAGAAGAAGTTTAAGATCATGAGAGAGAGATTCTTAAAGGCACTTTTTTCGATTTTTCTCTTTCAAGGAAAGGAAAGCCAATATATTAGATTAGCTGTTTATTCTTAAATTCTTAATGCTGCATGCCATCATCATTGAAACCGTGACGTGAAATGCGTTTGAGTGTGATAGACTTTGAGAGAAAAGTATTCTGATTCTCATTTGATTCATCAAGGTATACAAGTGAGGTATATATATACAAGGAAAGTTCTAACAGAATTCCTATGGGCATATTCTCGAGCAGCTGGTGTGCGCTGCAACACAAAGGATAATACACAAGGTTTTTTAAAAGGAATCTTGCCAGAGCACTACAATGCACCCAGAGGGTACACACACAACCTAGTCTACGTTAACCCAGAATCTTCCGGAAGATCAGCTGCTGTGTAGGAGGCTTGCTGAGTCACCTGTGAGCTGGAGGAAAGGATAGCTAGGCTGCTCAATAGAGTGAGAGATGGAACTTTATCAAAAAAATGAATCAGATGCTCCAAAAAAAATGTAGAATAATATATGAGTAATTACCAATTAACAAACATGCTAACTAGCTAGTACCCATGAAGAGATTTTTTGTTCTTGGTGGGAATATTTAGGAGAAGTACTTCAATTCCTTATATGAGAAAATATAAATATCAGCTTACTGTTTGTTGAAGCCGTCGCACACTTAATGGATTGAGTGAAAAAAAAAAAAAAAAAAAAATCTGTGTGGTGTGCTGCGGCTTCTGGCTGATGCACAGCACAGCCCTCCTTATATATATATATATATTGATTAATGCCATAAATTAGGTACAGCAGATAACACAACCTATGGACTTTGACAGCTAATTGGTTCTGCAAAAATAAAAAAGTCGCCTTTGCAATCAAGTGGAATAGATCGAACAATATCATGTGGGACTAGTACTGGGGCAATGCTATCTCGATCCAATATCTAGAAGTTACGAAGAAAATGAAAATCTTGTGGAATTTCAACAAACAAATTGAGAACATGCAATAGTACTGACATATGCATGCAAGCAAAATTCAAGAACTTAAGGATTATATGATCAGTACGTACGTAGGCCACAGATTTATGAATTATGACTTTATTATCATCCCATCAAGAAATCAATACATGCATCCATCATCCCATCTTAATCAAGTGGACGTTGGAGTTTTGGGAACTTCCTTGTCAAGCAGCGAATGATGTCAGCTTATTCATGTCACGACCTGCAGCATGATCGATTATCAATATTTGTGTTTTATATATATACATATATATATATATATATATTATGGACGTTGCTACGTCCACAGAAAATTTCTACCGAAATTTTCTACCGAACAGTTCAAACTCTTTTTTTTATTTTTTTAACTTTTTCTTTCACCATTTTTTTAAAGTATTTAGATATTTTTTAAAAATAAAAAAAAATCATATATTCATTTAAAAACATTTACTTAATCATTAAGTAAAAAAAAAAATTTTAAAAAAAATTAAAAAAATTTTCGGTAAAAGATTTCGGTAGAAATCTTCTGTGAGAATAGTGTTTTCCATATATTATATAATACTTGAAAAGTCATTTTCAAAGTCCATAAAGTTTAGAATATTCACCACGTTGAGTGCAAGGCAAGCTGCTGCATGGTGCAGAAACAGCCACCATATATGCTCGATCGAGGAAACAGGCAGGTCATGTAGACGTTTTCTCTTTCCCTCTCCTCGCTAATCCGATAGATAGATATGGATTCAGATTGTACAAGTATATATTATACGACATGCACTTATATATATTAGAGATTTTATTATTTTTAACACTACTGCATGTTATAATAACGATGATACTTGAGATCTTACTGATCTATTTAAGATTTTTGGTACTACATCTCAAATCTTGAATAAATCATGTATGAAGGTATGTATTATCTTTACATATTCATCCTACACGTACTCATGTTTCGGTTTATTTTAATGTATTCTTTAGGCCCTCTCAAATCCTTTTTATTCTAAATAATTAGTAGGCCAATATTTATAAGTACTGTCCCGGCCGATCGAACTCGCTGGCACAGTTTTCATGTGTTCAAATTAGTTCATGACTACTTGAGAAGATCATCTATAGTCAAACATACGTGTTTCAATTTCGTTTCTTTATTTATTTTTTTCAATCATGGTTTAAAAAATACATGATTGAAAAAAATAAACAAACATGACAAAGGCTCCCTAGCTAAAACGTATGAAAGCGTGAAGAATTTACTAAACGACAGGCCAGATAGATATATATCAAACCAAACATGTTTATACAAGTTACAGTTGATTCCAAGATATAGTAAACAACTCCCTAGGCGCTTTCACTTTATCTATAGTCTATACATACAGACACAAAAGACTCTCACCTTAAAGGGCCATTTAATGCCAACCTCTAATTTTCACACCAATTTCCCTATACCCCACACATGCTCTTTTCCCTATACACATGCACTTTTCCCTCAAAGTTCGTTGCTTTTTTCCAAGCCAGAAACAATTAATTAAATATACTGCGATCCCAGAACTTTATATTTTTGTACAAATTGCTAATTAATCTCATGCATCTACCTCTTTCCTTTCCTTTTTATCTTTTCATCTTCTACCTTTCCATATCACTAAGTGAAATGGCTTTTCCCATTTGAATAAAGCTCTTTGAATTGCCAAATTTACTCCTCTTTTGGGACTCAACATCATCAGCGACTTGATCTTCTTCATCTTCTTCCTTTGTCAATGAAACATACTCTGGCTTTTCGCCATAAGCTTGAACCAAAATCAAGTAGAAGCAGGCTGCAAAAATTGTGATTAAAATCAAGAACCAACTAAATTGAATGTTCACCAGTGCCTTAGCTCGATGAAGTGTTTCGTTTCCGGAGCACCTGACCACTTTGTGACCCTCTTCAAGGTGCATAAAACAGCCTTTAGGAATCAATTCTGGGGTCCAAAGCATGAAGCCCATGACCATAAGCCAAATACCTTGAAATAATATGCTTGTTGACCTTACAAAGCTGACCAAGAAACTCTTAGGCAGGCCAATTCCGATGAGAGTGGTGGCTAAAGAAACAAAAATAACAATTTGTAGAAGCATGTGGTATTGGCCTTCCGGGCCCATGTGGTCAGCTGAGTGAAGGTGAAAAAGAAGAAGTTGCTGTGCGAAGGCTATGGCTCCAAGCAATTGGGTTAGCCCAAGTTGAGCTTTGGTGCCAATTCGATCAAGAACTATAGCAAAGGCGGCGTACACGAAGAAAGTCATTGAGATAGAAGAGTGCTCGAAGTTATGGAGATGGTTGGAGGGGATGGTTCCATCAGGATCAAAAGGCTGGTGTCTCTCCGGGCCGATGAAGAGCTCCATGGCTATGGAGGCAGAGCAACCTCCCATGATCAGGAAGAGCTCCAAGTACTTGAGTTTCTTGGTGGGAAACCATGGGGGAGAGGTGTAAGAATTTGGGTACTGCGCGTGGAGCTTGATGTGGTTAAAGAGATGCCACAAGCCAATGATGAAGAAGCCAAAGCCTGGTGCAACATGTCCCACCAAAGTACCCATGTTTCTGAGACAAAATCTCTTTCTAGCTTGGTTTTCTTGTCGTTGGAGGGAAAAGGCAGGAAAAAGAAAGTGGTTTCTGTTATTGTTGTTGAGGAGGAAAAGAGAATGTCTCTGCGTGTGTTGGTGGGTGTGTGCGTGCGGTGAAGAAGGATTGGCTGAGAGACGGGGTTTTAAGGGGGGAGTTGGGTTGAAATTCAAAAAGGCGAGAGACGCTAGAGGCTTCTAAGGTGGGTTTACAAGTTTGAATATGCTGTCTGAATTGGGGCACAAGATTTAATTGCAATTGACCAACGACTCCTGATGAATGAGATGAGCTTAGCAGCCTGTTTTCTAGAAGAAAAAGGGACAAGTACTGCAATATATTATTCATGTTTCCAAAGTTTTCAAATGACAAAATTATCCCTTTTTTGGTTGATTAAACACGGGTTAAAGCTCGTTCGGGTCTTTCTACATCTAATTTTGTTGTCAATCTGACCCTACAGTTCTAAGTCAATATTTTCAAATCAGAAAGATTTCAGATTGTTGTGGTTGCAATGTTTCAAATCCTATATTACCTAAATATGGATGAGATGCATAATCATCACCGGACACCAGTAGGGAGCTAGTAAGGAGCCAGGGTTCTACTTCAACACAACATAATCTGAAGAATCTTTCAACTGTTTTTTTTTTTATGTTCTTTTGTTCTTTTCAACAAACTGGTTTCTATGTACTTAAGGAGCAGTATTAATGGCGAGAGAGCGCATTGGTTTCCATTCTATTGTATGAGCATCATAGGCAACTATTGAGAAAACAAGGACATGGCATTTGTTTGTTTCGTTGTTCTTCTGCATATCCTGCTACAGGTTTTCCTACCATACCTTTACCTTAATGCATATATTGATGTTGAACTCTAAAGACTTTGATCATATACAGTTTGGAAGAAAATGGCTTGTAGTTAGTGCAAGCCACAGCCTCAGCAAACTCCTCTTTGATCTTAAATGAGGAGCTAGAGAAACTATATATACATTAATGTTGATGAGAGTTGCATGGCCTTTCAGTTTTATATTGGCATGCACTATAAGTGGTTAATGCTTAATATATACAAAATCACCATGCACTATGTTGTTATTAGGTTAATTAAGATAGTTATTAGGTACATATATGTTTTCTCAAATTTAAAAAACTAGAAAGTTGGGCAAGATTTTTATTGTATGTTCTTGTTTATTAATTTTGCTAAGAGAAGTGGCTGTCTATGGATATGTATTTGAATGAAAACTCTACAAAATATTTGTTAGTGTGGGTGTATTTGGAAAAAAAAAAAAAAAGAATCCATTCTCATCTTAATATTTAATTAATCATTGTTCAAAACTGTGTTTTGCAGGATCTCTCAGTCAAATTACTTGAAGTTGTTGCTATTTGGTGGGAGATTAAATCATTGATGGACATGTTACTGATTTTGCAATTCATACATTGTAATTTTGTATATTGTAATGTAACATATAAATATCAAATAATGTAATATGTAATGTATTGTATTGTGATGCATGCATGGATGAATTTATGCATTTAGTATTTAGAACACAATATACGATCCAACTTGACTTTAAAAAAAATAAAGGCTTTTGAATAAAAAATAATTATGGTTTGAAGTTGTGTTTTGCTAATTGAGCTTTTAGAACACAAATATCTTTAATCAAATAAAGGCTTTTATTGAAAAAAAAAAAAAAATCCGGGTACAATCCGGAATCCGGATTTCTGGGTTTCAAAAACCCGGATCTATCCGGGTTCCGGCCCGGGTCTGACTCGGATCAATCCGGTCCGGATTCCGGCCCGGGTTTGAAATCCGGGTTCCGGTCCGAGTATACCCGGATTCTCGGGTCGGAACCCGGATGAATACCCATAGATTTCAGATTGTTGTGGTTGCAATGTTTCAAATCCTATATTACCTAAATATGGATGAGATGCATAATCATCACCAGACACCAGTAGGGAGCTAGTAAGGAGCCAGGGTTCTACTTCAACACAACATAACCTGAAGAATCTTTCAACTGTTTTTTTTTTATGTTCTTATGTCCTTTTCAACAAACTGGTTTCTATGTACTTAAGGAGCAGTCTTGATGGCAAGAGAGCGCATGAGCTAGACATTTCGTCGAACAGGTGTTTCATGCACAGTTGCATGGTCGATACTAAAGGCATTTCAATTACTTCAATTTTTCTTAGGCATGGCCTTTTTCTTAAGGATTCCATTCACGTGTTTTTCTTGTTGCATATATTGATGCTTGCTTACACGACATTTCCTCCAAATTAAATGTGGTCAACTTATAAGACATTAAACTTTTCTAAAACCCCACGTGTAAATATTAATGGATCTGCACACAGATTTTTTTTTTTTAAATGAGATAAAAAATATATCGCAATTGAAAATTGAAGAAACGTGTACGGCTAAGATGAATTAGGATACAGTAAGTGAGAGTAGCTCATTGATCATTTTCAGCTTAAAAGACAAGAGTAAGGGACAATTACACAATCTTCTTGCAATCTTAAAATTATTGGGCTGTTTTGGCTTTATAATTTAATTTTTATTTATAGACAATATTTTATTTTGTAAAAGAGATTAGGTATTTCTAGCGAACGTAGGAGTGTCGTATTCTTCACACTTTTTTTTTTTTTTTTAATGAGTACGTAATTAGTTACCGTGCTTAATGGGAACCGAACCATTCTCTATTAATTAAAAACCATAGATGCTGATGAAGAATTAATGGATGCTCAATGTTGTAACCTCGTAATTCATTTGATTGGGATGGATGGTTAGGATGCTGCATGGCTTGATCACAATTGCAAGTTGATTAAATGATTGATAAATGTTAATACAAATTAATTTGAAAGAGGAAGCATAATCCCATATTGATGAATCTGTAAGCTAAGCTCGCATTTGAGTCAGCAGTGACGCCTGCAAACTGCATCTAAATTTCTACGCGTCATTCTGTGTGCAGAAACGACATTTATTAGTTGCTTAATTAAAGAATTTTGGAGAAACAGCTTTTATGGGACGGGATGTGTGGTGTCTCTAGATAGATACATTATCGTTACGTGTATTTGTAAAGTGTAAAAGTATTGTATAGTTGTTTTAAAAAAAAATGATTTATTATTAAAAAATTAATATTTTTTTATATGTATTCTGTATTTATTCATATTTTTCAAAATGATTATATAATAATTACGCACTCATGATTACAATTATCATTTCTTTTGATATATATATATATATATATATATCAAGATATTAAATGGATCAATTATTTCGTATCTTTTATTAAATGGTTTTTTCAATTTTAAATATAATGGAAAGTGTTAAGACTTGTTTTGTAGGAACATGTTGGAAAAGAAAAAATAGTCATTTTCGGCTCATGAAGACGGTTCGGGCCTTGATTATGTCGTTTGAAGCCCACGAGAGTGGTGCGAAGCGGTGGCACGAGATCCCTACATACATCCATAACAAAAAATAGAAAATAAAAGCAACATATAGAAAATAAAAGCAATAAATATAAATGGAGAGTGAAACATATGGATTTACATAATTTGGCATAGAGCTTAAGTTCACATGAGGTCGTTTGAGGTATAAATTTATTATAATAAAAATATTTTATAATCTCTCGTATCTCATGTATAGAATTAGAACCCCTTTCACCCGTAGAAGCTAAAGTGGAATTGTTTGGAGGTTAAAAGAAGCTCACGTGTGAAGTTTTTCTAGAAGTTCCTTTATATCTGATCTCATACCCCTTTTATTAAGTCCCGAGAAATTTAGTTTTGTCGCTTCAACCTGTTTTTCCATGTCACTTCCTTTCTTTCCTTAAGACATTTTTTTTTTTTTAATTTTCTCAATTTGTGTCCCCCCTCTCTTCCTCCAGCATCCTGATGCACACTTTGTGGTGGATGTGGACAGGTGCGTTTGTGTCCGAAATATTTTACCCCTTAGAGAAAGGATCAATATTAATATTACAAATAAATTTGAAAAATACTTCAATTCATTAAATTAAGAACAGTCAACCATTTGGTCTCATTGCTACAACCGTGGTCATATATTCAGAGCATTTTAAAAAGTCAAACCCACCTACTTTTTACTGTTTTTGAAAAGTCATATTTCGTTTGCTTTTTTGTTTTTAATTTTAATTCTTTAATTTTTAAAATATTTTTCAAATTTTATTAAAAATATTTCATTTTAAAAAAAAATATTTTAATTGTTTTAATTTCTCATAAAATCATTTACCTAGCTTTTAATGAAAATGAAAAAACACATGACATGTAAGGCGAAGATAAGGTGGCTTCTAGAGTCTGGGAATATTTTTCGGCTGTGTGTGGAATTCGGCTCTCACAAATAAGTCAATGGCAATGTTATTTAAGGCTTCATTTGGAAGTTGAGTTCATATCAATTTATTATTATAATTTTTTTAAATTTTAACATAAAATATAATAAACAATTCAATTTTTTTAAATTTTAACATAAAATATAATAAACAATTCAATTTTTTTAAATTTTAACATAATAATAATAATAATAATAATATTTTAATAATATTTTATCATCTCAACTCAACTCACTTCAACATCCAAACTCATCCTAAATATGTGGTGGGCAAGAGCATCTTCAACCTCACAAGCAGGGATGTGTCGAGGCATATTACCAATATTAATTACAAGTGCATTGGGGCGTTCCCGGTGTGCAGCGAGAACGGAAAATGTATGTGCAGAAGGGAGGGCTGTGGTGCAGAATGTGAAAGGGACTTTGTTAGATATCTTTTCTCAAGTGAAGAAGTTTAATTGCCTCCATGAAAGGGATAAGACCATTTTTATGGAAATGAATTGCCCAATATTGCAGATAGTGAAAAGGCCACCAGTGGTTGTGGCGTGGCTTAAGCCGAGAAGGATGCAATGGGTTTTGAACATTGATGGAAGCTCTTTTGGCAACCCAAGTGCCGCAGGTGGGGGTGGGATTATACTGGAGGCAGGGGTACATCCAATTGCTGGTTTTGCAAAGTTTTATGGGTCTTTGACCAACACAATTGCAGAAGGAAGGGCCCTACTAGATGGGTTGAGACTAGCAAATTAGCTTGGACTATACAATCTATTGGTGGAATCTGAATCTATTGTGGTGGTGGGATGGATTAAAACTGGGGTTTGTAATTCTTGGTATACGTGGGATTTTTGGGAAGAAATTAAAATGCTGTTTCGCACTCTTCTTTGCAGCATCTGTCATATATATATATAGGGAAGGAAATATTGATTGCTGATTATTTAGCCAATGAGGGAGCTAATAATAATAGTCTTCAATTTATTGGTTCAGATAATGGTCTTGTGAGACTTTGGGGTTTAGTGCATACAGATAGTCGGGGACTTCATTATTTGCGATGTTGATTCATTGTTTATTCTTTGGTTGAAGTTGCTCGAATAATGTTTTTAAATTTGGGTTTGGGTCTTTATTTATTATTTTTGTATACTCCTCAAGTGTGTGGATGTTCTCATGGTTTTCTTCTGCCATAAGTGAGGATCTTTAATAAATTTGGGATATAGGCTACTAGACAGGTGGCCTTGATTCTTCTTAAAAAAAAAAAAAAAAGACATGATGGCAAAATAATTTTTATAAAGATTAAAACAAAAACTACCCTACTAATTATATTCAAACAACTCTTTTAACTCTATTTATTTACTTTCATAGGCTCCAATATAAAACATATTTAAAAAAAAATTTCAAGACTTTAGAAATCCAAGCAATGGGATATCTAGAAAAAAAAAATGTAAAAAGGTTTTCAAATATGATCGTAGTAGTTTTTTTTCTTAACGAAACCTATGATCGCCTCTACGGCCCAAGTGATTCGAATCAGTCCACATGAGCTTTGCAGATTGTGAGAAGGGAGAAATTAGAAAATTGAAGAAAACAAAAGCAACGGGTCCTACACTACATCCATCGTCACCCTCCGTTTCTGCCAATTATTGTTGATTTGAAAATAAGAATAATATTATATATATTTGCGTTAATCTATCCTCAATTCTCTTCATATATAGTAGCATTAATAACTTTGTTTATATATATGAATCTTAATTACTTTGTTATGGTGATCTTATCCTAGCAGCTAGCTAGGTGAAATTAAGTGCACATGAAAATTTGAAGCTTAGCTGCTGGTGCCTGCCTTTTGATTCTGAATTTTTGACGTCTCTAAACAACTTGATTTCCAAAAGGTAGTTTATTAGAAGAATGGAGATCAGGACTTATACAAACATGATTTGGACATGACATGATTTGATGCTTTGAGCACACATTAATAGCTATGTCTTTGATGGTCTTATCGTATTTTTTGGAAATATGCTTTGGACATGATCTATATATATTAACACTATATCCGTGGTGCTTGTAATACTTCTTATGTGATATTTAGGTTCAAAAGCTGGAAGCTATTGATGAATAGTTCTGCATGCTTCTTGGCAAAGCACTAGACTCCGCTGTTAATGTGGCTCTATATAATGATGATGACTCTTGTAAGGGGATTTTCCCCAATTCACAAAGCTCACTAGGCCTCGGTCCAATACCCGGCCTCAAGGTCATCGGGACCACGCTTGAAGCAAGGTGCCTACCAGAGAAAAAGATTAAGTGACTGATAGGACAAATTAGCCTGCAGACATCGCTCGACCATGTTCTGGACTTAGGAACATGTATGAAATGTAGCGGGAAAGACAGAAAACCCTTGATCTGCTGACATGGGAATATCTACGGCTCACAAAGGATAAAAGCAAGGCTAAGGAACCACGTCATATTAATAGCACCACTACTGAGCTACACGCCATATTGATGGTACCGTCACAGAACCACGCCGTATTAAAAGATTATGACAATAAGACTTGTACGAGGTGCACAAACTCCGTAGAGGCAGACACGATCTGCTCCTCTCCAAACTTATAGTATAAATAACAAGTCCCAGATACGAGAAACTCTCTCTAATCTCTACACTTTAATACTTATTTACAAACTTCAAAGAGAATTCACTAACTTTGGCATTAGAGACTCACTGTCTCCAAGACCGCACACTTCAAGTTACCTTTTTTCCTATCTTTTTGAAAGTTCAAGTTTTGAAGACCTGAGTTGTCATAACTTAGTACAAAAGCATTCGAAACACGACGTTAAGAACTCTAATGGTTTTTTAGCTTCCAAGATGGCATCGTTTTGCATTGGGGGTTTATAACATGCACAACAAAACAACCCATGCACTTTATAACAAGAAGCTTCCAAATCAAAACTGAAAAGTTATGATATAGCGCTTTCAATACAATACCAAGCGAAATCACTTGATCCTAGTCATGTTGTACAGCAACAAAATCACCCAAATTGTCATTGCATTTGCTCTTTTTCTTCTCTTTCTTCTTGCTCGCATTTGTCACAGTTGAACAGAGAAAAGTGTTCCTAACAGCATCTCATCATCATGATAATGAATGAGTAGAATATATACCTAAAGAATTCTCTTTTTTTTTTTTTTTTTTTATCAAAGTATTTAACAGATGTATTGTATATCCTCATGTTAAGAATTGAACCATCGTTCTTACAAGATATCAGAGGTCTTTAATGGTCATAGACTCATATGCCTATTTCTCAAACCTACAGATTGGCCGATAAATGCAAGAAAATTGGCACATTGGAGTTTAATAATTGGGCTCATTCATGATCCGAGATTGGTTTCAAATACCGATATAGAGTTGATACTTGTGCGAATTGGAAGTCTATGCATGCCTTGTTAGTTTCTCTAATTTGGGCTTCAAATTCCTATATGTGGATTCAACAACACAGCATTTAAAACCAATATTGGATCATGGATGAGCCCAATTCGTGGACTTCTGTGTCGGTTTACAAACTTCTAATATCTATTAATTAGGTTCAAAACTTTACCAGATGCAGTCGCAAGATCATTACATATGTAGCCAATAAATAAAGGGGGCTCAGACTGATAAAAAAAAGTCACTTATGTTTCTTTCATAAACAGTACTTGGCCTTTCACGTACGGTTGGCTACTTCAATGACAAGTATTCAAAGAATATTCCTTCCCATCTTGGCATCCCAACTTATCATTTTCTTCCTGATCCTCTCTTCATTTTCAACAATTTTCCTCGCAGGAGAAGATCAAGGCTTTGTCAGAAGCTTATATTGGAAAAACTGATACAGGTGATCTAGCTTAATTTGATGAGGCAAATTTGATAGAAGATATATATATATATATATATATTGATACTTGGACTAGCTATCTCGAGGAGGTAGATCAATACAAATATAATAAGAAATAGTGAAAATTTCTTGGATTGGAACAATATTGCGTATGTGTAAGCATTTTGGTCATATTTTGGCTACAAGTATTAAAATTGTGCATAAAATTACCATTTTGGTGCATACATCGTAGTCACCACGCTATGTTTAAACTCTGAAATCAATCATTTTTTCCTTCAAATTGCCAATTTACATTGTTTTTTTTGTCTTTATGAAAATAATTCAATTTCACTTATTGAGATTATTTTTGTTCCAATATGGGCCGTCATAATAATCCCATAAATTCTGTCCAGTAAAAAAAAAAAAAATTAGACATTAATATTCATTTTTATTGGCATAACATTATTAGTTATCGTAATCCTACTTAATTCTATTCAGATCGTGCCACCAGTCTCCAACACATCCGGAACATCCTTGGGTCAAATATGGATTATTGACGACCCATTGACCTTAAAACCAAAAAAGAGGTCCAAGTTGATAGGCATGAGGACTCGGGGTTTACGTGCTTTTGCATCGCAAGAAGTTGGCCTATCAAGGGTTATATATGAACTTTGCATTCATTGAAGAAGGCAAGTATATATAGGAAGGAACTTGGTGTTTACAAAGGTGATCAGAGAGATATTGCCAGATCGGTAATCGGAGCTACGTAGCGGGACTTTCCGGTTTTCCTGGAGTTATGCAGAGGCTAGCAGGGCTCTCATTGTTGAGTATAACGTGTATGTGTTGCATTATTGATGCCTGATTCCACTTTGCTTACTCTTGTGAAATGGGATAATAATTTCCAATAACATTGGTACCCACCATTCTATATTTTAAGCTCAAGTCCGATCGTTTTATTTATCCAACATCAAAATATAAAAGTACATGCAGCTGTGCAGGATGCAGAGAGTGGGGAGAGCTTTTTATATACAATGATCAAATATATATTATTCTAGTCATATTAGGTTGTTTCACCAACTTATAATCCAAATATCTAATCATCATCTCGTTTGCCACAAAGGCCACAAGCTAGCGGTATGTTCCCTTCCTTGCCAAGCCAGCCAGCCACCCTTCCCTCGATCTCAAGCTACCTTTCAGCACTCCACTATTTGAGCTCTACCTGCGCCTGCACATGAATTAATCATGATTACAAAACATATATAGAAGAACAGAAGTTTTTAATCCATCTTACAATTTGGATTAGCAAAACCAAGAGATGCTTGCCTGGTGATAATTATTTTTAAGTCTAGCACCCACAAAATACAAGTTTAAAAAATAGATCAAGAAAGATGAGGAGGAAAAAAAAAAACAGAAATGGGAACAAAATACAAGATTTATTCTAAAAATACTAAACTTCTTGTCTTTTTACCTACTAACTTTTCGAAATTGTCAAGCACCAATTCCACAGGTTAATGTTAATTGAGATGTTTATTTTTTCTTGTGCGTTTCCCGAATGATCTACCAAAGTTTCCCAACATACTGTCGAGAAGAAGCCTTTAAAAAATGAAAAATAATATTTACAGTTGTGAGTGTATAAATATCGTATAGTCGTTTTAAAAAAAAAATAACTACGAGATTCACATAAAAAAAAATTAATTTTTTATAAGTGAATCTTATTTTTTTTAAAACGATTATATGATATTTACGCATTACACGATTGTACGTGATATTACTTTAAAAAAAAAAAAAAAAGCGTGGCATAGTAGGCTAAGGGTGAGTTTGGTTATCAAATTCATTTCAACTCATCTTAACTCATCATTACAATTTTTTTAAATTTTAATATAAAATATAATAAATAATTTAACTTTTTTAAATTTTAAAATAATAATAATATTAAAAAATAATATTTTAATAATATTTTATCATCTCAACTCAACTCAACTCAACTCACTTCAACATCCAAATACAACTGAAGTGGAGTTGTTGGTAGGTACACTACTGCACCGATATTTGGGAAAGCGTATGCACTAATTATAAATAGACAGATACCCTGTGCTCCTCCACCTTGTGAACTGGGCAGTACTGACAAATAATTCCAATGGCTACGGTCCTTCCCATCTTGGCTTTTCAAATCATCATTTTCTTCCTGATCTCGCCCTCCATAATTTTAGTCGCCGGTGAAGATCAGGGCTTTGCAAGAACCCTAGACCGAAAGCTACATGGGCTGAAGAAAGAAAAGCTTAGCCACTTTCGCTTCTATTGGCATGACATTGTCACTGGCCGTAATCCCACAGCTGTTCCAATCGTGCGACAGCCCTCCAACTCGTCAACAGGCTTTGGCTTTGTAAGTATGATCGATGACCCTCTAACCTTGGGACCAAAACTGAGCTCAAAATTGGCTGGTAGGGCGCAAGGATTTTATGCCTCTGCTTCACAAGAAGATGTTGGTCTATTAATGGTTATGAACTTTGCATTCATTGAGGGCAAGTACAATGGAAGCACCATCACCGTGCTAGGGAGGAATGAGGTGTTCAACACCGTGAGGGAGATGCCGGTGGTCGGAGGTAGCGGTCTTTTCCGGTTTGCTAGGGGCTATGTCCAGGCCAGGACTCATACCTTTGACATCAAGACAGGAGATGCGACTGTTGAATACAATGTCTATGTGTTGCATTATTGATGCTCTCTTGATCACCTTTTGTGGTTAGCTTTATTCGAGTCAGTGTACTCGTTCTTTTAGGTGATAAATTTTGAATTATGTTGCCCACTTTTGATCACTTTAAACTAAGTGGGGTTGATTTGAGTTATTTATTTTTAGTAATTTCCACCAGATCAGTAGATCCTCTCTAAATAATATCATTTATGGCCATTTTTTTTTTTTTTTAATTTCATCCTATGGCATGACCTTTTATGAGGATGCCATAAGGTTGTACGCTTCAAGCAAAGTCAGAATGAAATTTGATGTTTTTTCACAGCCCTAAGTACAGGGAGCTGGGATGTTCTTGTGTTAGATTGCAAGAGTACTTACCCATTATTCAATTATCAATTTGGTTAATAGATTTTTTTTATAATTTTTTTGTCAGTTCAAGACTCATAGCTGCTAGTGTCTTACCAATAAGAAAATAAATAAATTCTCCTGTGTCTTCTCCCCTCCCTCCACCAGTCCCATTTGATGTGAAGAATAAGGTTTTTATGGTCTAAATAAAAAATAAATAAAAATAAAAGATTTTAAATGTGAAGTGCAAATACTGTTGGTTTCATGGCCATAACTTGGTTACGAGAAATTTTATTTGTAATTTTTAGTGGGGACCGTGTATGCAATCTCATTCATAAATAAGGATAAAAGAATAAAAAATATTATTTTAAAAATAATATTATTATAATTTTAAAATTTTTTTAAACATAATTATACGAACTTCGTTCTATAGTGGGATATGTGCAATGTGCATGGGTAAATACTGCACTTCTGACACTTTGAAACATTATTCAAATATAAAATATTTTTTAATTTTTAAAATTTATTATAATTTTTTTTTCAAATATTACTCAAATATAAAATACTTTTTAAATTTTAAATTTTCAAAATTTTTATATAATAATTATCTAATCGTTATAAATTTTAAAATAAAATATAAAAATCAATATAATTTTTTTTAAATTTTAAAATAAAAATAATATTAAAAAATATATTTAAATATTAACTTTATAATATTTTTATTCAATTAATTTTTTTCTCTCATTTTTTAAAATATAATAAAATATTTTAATTTAAATTATTTTATTATTATTTATAAATTATTATCTATTATTCCCAAAATTCTAAAATATTCCAACGGAGAAGATAAGGCTTTGTAAGAATTCTAGACCGAAAGCTAATTGGGCTAAAGAGAGAAGAAAAGCTTAGCCACTTGATCCGCTTCCATTGGCACGAAGTCGTCGGTGGCCCTACTCCCACTGTTCCAATAGTGATACCACCTTGCCTCCATCAATAGCCTTTAATAGGTTTTGTCTTTATGATTGACCTTGCGGTCAAAATTGATCAGGCCAAAATTGGTAGGGCCCCTGCCCAGGGATCGTATGCCTCTGCGTCACCACAAGCAGCTGGCCTATCAACTCTGCATTCATTGCGGTGCGAGGGAGATGCCGGTGCTAGGTGTCAGCAGGCTTTTCCGGTTTGCTAGGGAAATGTTTGGGCCACTAGCAAACCGGAAATAGGTAACTTCGTTGAGTGCTTATGAATAAATTCGAGAACACTCTATTCTTGAATATGTGGTCCGGACTCTTTAATAATAATAATAAAAAAGAAAGTTTAGGGCACTACAGCTCCATCATGCGTACCTTTGACGTCAAGACTTCATACACGCATCAGGAGATGCAATATGGTTGAACAATGAATACAATGTCTACGACTTCCATTATTGGTACTCTCTTTGAGCTTTCGTAGTTAGCTTAATTTATGCAGTTATTCCTTCCTTAGATGAGATATTTGAATTATGTTGTCCACTAATTTTGTTTACAGCTTTAAGTGGGGCTGGTTTACAGCTTTAAGTAATTCTATATATAATTATAAAATGTATAAATATCGTATAATCGATTTAAAAAAAATAAGATCTATTATTAAAAAATTAATTTTTTTTATATAAATTTCATATTTTATTAATTTTTTTTAAAACGATTACGTAAGAATTGTACAATTTATAATTATAAATATCTTTTATCATATATCATGGACTCAATCGTTCCCATATACGTGCTTAATTTCTTGATAACAAGTTAACAACCAACCATACGTGCTAGACTTGCACACATAACTAAAAAAATTATCAAAGGTTAAGAATGTGGTACGGCGAAAATATATTAAGAAAAATGTTAAATGTCTTAATGATAGTGGATTGTGATATTTTCTTCTATTTAATAATTAAGAAAATATATTTTTTAATGATATTAGTATTATTTTAAAATATTTAAATGATTAAACAAATACATTAAAAAAAAAAAAAAGACAAGAGAATCTTCTTGTGTCGATGGCTGTAGTGACACCCAATATATTAATGGTCTACTTTTTTGTCCACCTCTAACACGTAGTTGTCTACTTTAATTAATGCAAGAAGTTTCTTTCAAGTCCATCACAATATTAGTTAAAAGAGAGCGAGAAGATCACGTATAATTAACGGAGAAAAAGACGTCATGTACATATCAACATGACGCGAGCATGGTTTCAATTCTAAACGAGTCTTTTTAACTCATGTTATTGGAAGTATGATGTATGCAATGCATTTCACATATCCAAATATAGCTTTTATCGTGGCAAATTGAGTAGATATACAGGTTGTCCAGGCGTGAAACATTGGAAATCAATTTTTATTGTTTTGTGTTATTTAAAAGGAACTAAGTCCTATGCTCTATATTATGAAAGATATCCATCTATAATTGAGAGTTTCAGTGACGCTAATTAGAACTGTATGGATGATGGATCTAAATCTATAAGTGGGTGAGTGTTCACCTTTGGTGGCACGACAATCTCATGGTGATCCAAGAATCAAACTTGCATAACTCACTCAACTATAGAGTCTGAGTTAGTGGCTTTAGGAGCTGCTGAAAAAGAGGCCGAATGGTTGAGAAACCTCTTAATAGACTTGCCTATATATGTGGCTAAGTCTAATGCCTCCTATTTCCTTACATTGTGATAGTCAAACCACGTTATCAAGAGTGTATAGCAAGTCATACAATGGGAAATCAAGACATATAAATCTTCGATATAACACTGTGAGACAATTGTTAGAAGAAGACATAATCACAGTAGACTATGTAAAGTCAAGTACAAACTTGGCAGATCCTCTAATAAAAGGCCTAAATAAGGATCTTATTCATAAAACATCGATTAAGATGGGTCTAAAACCTATGGAATGGATCACTAAAAGATGGAAACCCAACCTAGATTTGGAATTCTAAATTCTAGATTCAATGGGAAAAACAAAATCTTATTAGTGATGGTAATAGCATTGAATTAGACCATCATATAAAAAGAAATTATTGTTTAGTGCTAGTCCTGCAATGAAAAGGAAAGATTGAGAATAACTCTTAGTGAATTTGCATAAAAGGTGTTTTTATGCTAAAGCATCTAGATGAACTCTACCTATGTGAGTGTAAAGTCAAGCCGCTTTTGTCGGAGTTTGGTAAATTGCCTATAGCACTAATGAAATTGGGTTAATGCGTATGACCTTTAATGCGCTACTATAAAGAATAATATAAATGTGTTGATATGTGTTAGTTTTTTGGTTTTATCACACGATATGATAGTTCAAAGACATCATGTCTAATATCATATTGATAAAGCTTTGAGAATCATACACTACATGGAAGATCAAACCCAAAAGGTACTTACATTTAAGTGCCAACATATAATTGTAATAGCAACATTAAAAAAAAAACAAAAATATTATTTATTATTTGAAATAAGTGGGAGAATGTTGAATTATTTATTTGACTTTGACTTCTTTTGAAGTATTTCTCCGATGTGATTTTTTGTTAGTCCCACATTGAAAAGACAAGTAAACTTTTAGTAGTTTCTAAGTGCATGAGTTCACAATACATAAATTGGAATATATGGGTAGACACACAATAGTAGTGTCACCAAATCACTGTTTTTAATATCGTACCATACCGGCTAGTACGGTCAGTATTTACCGTATCGACCCAAATACCAGTACAAGTATCATATATGTTTCGTACCGACCTATATTTCTGCATGTACAAGCCTATATTTTGGCATGTAATTTTTTATTTATTTTTTATTTTTTCAAACTACAAGTTTATTTTTTGACCCCAATTCAGATTAGACTATTTATAATTTATATATATATGTATGTATTTATATATAATTTATTTATATATGAACTATCTCGAAACAGTATACGAAACGGTACCAGTATCGAAATATTTCGTTCTAGTGCCTTAACCGGTACGGTATTCAAAACATTGCACCCAATGCGAAGCACTTACCACACACATGCACACATGACGCATAGACGCACTTAGCACTTACACATCGTCGCAAGTGATGAAATGATTTTAATTCAAATGAAATGATTTGTTGTTCATCTTTTTTGACAGTTATTATTAACTGTCAATGACAATTACGTCACATCTTTATGATAGAAATTGTTTTATTTAAATTTAAATAAAAGATTACAGCTGCTGCCATACATCTGTTCGTTCTAAGATTAGTGTTTAGAATTTGCAATTTGCATACTATATAAACAATATTGTATTCTAAGAACATACTTGTCAGATTCTTTTTTACAGAACTCAATTCGTGAGTGGAATGCAATATTTGTCTAAGATGCATATTAACAATTGTCTAACTATTTGCCATTTTCAATCTCTGTTTGCTCTTAATTTCTAACAAGAACCTGGTATTCCACCACGTTGCGGCACCAGCAGCACCGGACTTTTCCGGTTTACAAGTGGTTATGCCGAGATTAGGACTCACGTATTTGATCTCAAGACGTTGAGTACAATGTCTCTGTGTTGCATTATTGATGCTCTTTAGTCTCTTGACCTTTTGGGGTCGGGTATATTCGATAATGCTCTGTTTTTTTTAGGGTGAAATATTTTACTGTAAGTTGGTCACTTTTGAATAAAAACCCGTGTGGGATCAAGGTTTAAACATCTGCAGAAGTTGTATAGTTTTTATTTTGTGTGGTTTCCACCATGCTTAATTCCATTCTATTCTAAATCATGTCATGTTAATTAATAAAGAGACTGCTACTCCGGACAGCCACCTACCAACTCAAACTGTGGCAGAAGAGGCCAAGGATGTGTTTTTGGCGAATAGCAGCTAGTCATCAACTTTATTTATTTCTTTATTTTAAAGCTAATCAATATATAATTGGATTGTTGACCGATTCTTTCTCATGAAGACGTTTGTGAGTGGGAGTCTATCATCTTAAGAGTCCTTTAAGTGGTCAAACACTCCTCCATTCAATTTAAATTGATCCCATGAAAATATGATCACGTGGGACACGTAAACCCGAAATTTGATGGGAATTTCGGCTATAAATACATGTGTTTGGTCCCCAAACTCACTCACTCAATTCCCTCCGGTAATACACCATCTAAATAGAGTAGAGAAGAGTTTGGAAGAGCCAAACACAGTGAAAACCGAAACAAATACAGTGAATTGCATCAATGGCTGGAGGTAAGATTTCTTGGCGTTAAACCCTTTAATTCTCGTTTCTAAAGTGTTATTCCGCATTAGAGAATTTTATTTAAGTCTAACAGTTGGTATCAGAGCATTAAAATCCTCTGTCTTGATGTTTAAATACAAAAACCCGAGTTCCTCTGTTTTTTGGCCGTGAATTGAAAATTTTTTTTGGGTTTTGATTTTGGACGTTTTTAATTTGAAAGAAGTTTAGAAATCATATAGAAATATTTTTTCTAAGCTTTCTGTGATTAAAAACATCATTTTTGACGTGAAAAAACACTGTAAAACGCGAAAATCGCGCTGCGTCTGGAGGTAGAAGACGACGCGAACGACATGTCGTTTTCAGGCTTGTTGAAAACGACATGTCGTTTTGGCAGCTTATGTTTCATTCGGTTCTGCTAAACGACAGGTCGTTTTCAACTTTGATGAAAACGACATGTCGTTTAGCATTAGGTTCTCTACTCCCGTATACCGCTAAACGACACGTCGTTTTCAATTTAATGAAAACGACATGTCGTTTTACTTCGGAGGCCGTTCAAGTGTAATGACAAAAACGACACGTCGTTTTTCAATTGATGAAAACGACATGTCGTTTTATTCGGTAGTCGTTTATCAAGCCTGAAGGTAAACGACATGTCGTTTTGAGTTTCAGTAAAACGACATGTCGTTTAGAGGCTGTCTGTGTTTTAAGAAATGGGCAAAACGACACGTCGTTTTTTCCTTCTTGAAAAACGACATGTCGTTTACTTGGTGCAAAAAAAAAAAAAAAAGTTTTTTTTTTTTCCCATTTTTAAATGGGTTGAATAGTGGGTTTTTGGGTTTATGCCCATTGTGCTTATAATTTTTTATTTTTATTTTTAATTATATGCATTGAGGATATTTGTTTATTATGCTCATATTTAGTTTGTATAAATTGATTAATTTTTGCTTTTTACATGCAATTTTTGATGAGTATATAATTTAGAGCATGAGATTAAATGTTATGCATAATATTATAATCTAGATTGTGCAATATTTATGCTTATATTATGAATCTTTTGTGCATAGTTATAACATGTGAGTATTAGTTAAAATTATGTAATTCATAATATTAAGCTAGTCTTATGCAATTTAAATGTCTAGTGATCCATATAGTTTTATGTTAATTAGAGATTAGCCACAGCATCTTTAATTAAGTAAAATTATAATGATTGATTAGGATCACATAAGGAATATTAGACATTAATTGTAATTAATTATACATAAATATAATAAATTTTATCCCACAGGAATTTTTATTATATTTATATTATTAATTAGGATAAAATATCAAGTTATTCATAAATTACCCACAGGAATTATGAATGAAGTAAATAATTTGATAGTTTTATCATAAAAGTCTAAGATAGAATACACATGAAATTCATAATATATCCTTTAGAATTATGAATTAAGTAATAATATTGATAAAATTCTATCATATAGATTAATTGGATCTACTGGTATTAAAATTTAGCCCACAGGCAATTTTATGTCCTTAGATTCAATTTTTAGGCATGATTTACATTGGTAAAACATGAATATTTATTTAGGCCTCAATTTTAACATAAACATGTAATCTATATGCAGTTTCACAACCTACAAATTTCTCTGATATTCGTTATGATATCCCTGAACTTAAGGGAGATAACTATAAGGTCTGGAAGGAGAGAATTCTTCTTCATTTAGGGTGGATGGATATAGATTATGCTATTAGGAAAGACGAACCACCAGCTGTAACTGATACCAGTAATGCAGCAGACATCGCACTTTATGAGCGATGGGAGCGATCTAATCGCCTAAGCATGATGTTCATTAAGACTAGAATATCAGCTGGTATTCGTGGTTCTGTCGATCAGCATGAAAAGGTCCGAGACTTGCTAAAAGCCATTGATGAACAATTTGTCACTTCAGACAAGGCTCTAGCAAGCACCCTAATTATGAAGTTCTCATCCCTAAGACTCACCAGTGTGAAAGGTGTGCGTGAGCACATCATGCAAATGAGGGACAATGTGGCTCAATTGAAGAAACTCGAGGTTGAAATGTCGGAGTCCTTCCTAGTGCACTACATCCTGAACACACTCCCGCATCAATATGGACCCTTCAAAATCTCTTACAACACACATAAGGATAAATGGTCAATTAATGAACTCATGACCATGTGTGTTCAAGAGGAAGGGAGACTGATGATGGAACAGGGTGAAAGTGCAATGCTGGCAACGCATGGAAAGGGCAAAAATCAAGCCAAACTGAAGGGAAAAGGCAAAATACCTCCGCAAGGTGGTATTAAGAAAGATTCCAAGTGTTTCTTCTGTAAAAAGAAGGGACACATGAAGAAGGAATGCGCCAAATTCCAGAAATGGCTTGCAGACAAAGGTAATTCGACCTCACTTGTTTGTTATGAATCTAATATGGTTAATGTCAATATTAACACATGGTGGATTGATTCTGGATCAACAATCCACATTTCGAATTCCTTGCAGGGTTTGCAAAACCTAAGGAAGCCAGTGGGAAGTGAGCGAAGCATCTTATCAGGAAACAAGATGGGCTCGCATGTGGAAGCTGTTGGAACTTGCTATTTAATTTTATCTAGTGGTTTTGTTTTAAAGTTGGAGAAGACCTTTTATGTTCCAAGTTTTTCTAGAAACTTGATTTCAGTTTCAAGACTAGTACCTTTTGAATATTCCTTTAATTTTTCAAATTCATCATTCAGTTTATTTTATAAATCTGATTGTGTTGGGAATGGTACTTTGTCTGATGGTCTTTACTGCATTAATTTACAAAACAATACCACTTATGATTCAATGCATGTTCACACTGGCACTAAAAGATGTGTTATTAATGAGGATTCCTCTAAATTATGGCACCGGAGATTAGGCCATATCTCCATAGATAGGATTAAAAGATTAGTAAATGAAGGGGTACTTAATACTCTAGATTTTTCTGATTTTGAGACTTGTGTGGACTGCATAAAGGGAAAGCAGACCAACAAGTCAAAGAAAGGTGCCAATAGGAGTTCAGACATATTAGAGATCATACATACTGATATATGTAGTCCAGACATGGACTCATATGGTCAGAAATACTTCATCTCTTTTATAGATGATTACTCACGATATATGTATCTCTACATGCTTCATAATAAGAACGAAACATTAGATGCCTTTAAAATCTTTAAGGCTGAAGTAAAGAAACAATGCGGTAAACAAATTAAGATCGTGAGATCAGATAGAGGTGGAGAATATTATGGTAGATACACTGAGAATGGACAAGCACCTGGGCCATTTGCAAAGTTTCTTCAAGAGCATGGGATTGTTGCCCAATACACCACGCCTGGTTCACCGGACCAGAATGGTGTAGCAGAAAGAAGAAACCGAACATTATTGGACATGGTGCGGAGTATCCTTAGCAGCTCCAATCTTCCTAAATCATTGTGGGTTGAAACACTTAAGACGGCAGTGTATATATTAAACCGAGTTCCAACCAAGGATGTTTCTAAAACGCCATTTGAATTATGGAAAGGTTGGAAACCGAGTTTGCGACATATGCGCGTTTGGGGATGCCCGTCTGAGGTGAGAATTTATAATCCACAAGAGAAGAAACTAGACCCAAGGACCATTAGTGGGTATTTCATTGGATATGCTGAAAGGTCTAAAGGTTATAGATTTTATTGTCCATCTCACAGTACTAGGATTGTGGAATCAAGAAATGCAAAGTTTCTTGAGAATGACTTGATCAGTGGGAGCGATCAAACCAGGAACATAGTTCTGAGAATGATCATTCAGAATCTCAACCTTCCACTTCAAGTGATAGATTGGTTATTGTTTACAACACCCCTCAAGTACCAACTGGTGTTGAACTACCAATCATTGAAGTTCCACAAGTTGCTAACGACACTCTAGTAGATCAGGTAGTTCAAGAGTTGCCAACAACTTTTGAACAACCAGTTGAACCACATACTACTTCTCAGGAAGATGATGGTACAACATTAAGAAGATCTGTTAGAGCAAGAAGATCAGCAATTCCTAGTGATTATGTTGTGTATCTGCAAGAATCTGACTATAACATTGGAGCCGAAAATGATCCCGAGTTATTTTCACAAGCCATGAGTTGCAAAGAATCAGAATTATGGTACAATGCCATGAAGGAAGAGATGAATTCCATGAAGAGTAACGAAGTCTGGGATCTTGTTGAGTTGCCTAATGGTGTAAAAGCCATTGGATGTAAATGGGTCTTTAAAACCAAAAGAGACTCATTAGGCAACATTGAGAGATACAAGGCAAGACTCGTTGCTAAGGGATTCACTCAGAAAGAAGGAATCGATTACACGGAGACTTTCTCTCCCGTATCTAAGAAAGATTCCTTGCGTGTTATTTTGGCATTAGTAGCCCATTTTGATTTTGAATTGCAACAAATGGATGTGAAAACAGCATTTCTCAATGGAGATCTAGAGGAGGAGGTTTACATGAAACAGCCTGAAGGATTCCCCTCTAGTGATGGTGAGCAATTGGTTTGCAAGCTTAAGAAATCCATATACGGTTTAAAACAAGCATCTCGCCAATGGTATTTGAAATTCCATAATGTAATTTCTTCATTCGGTTTTGTAGAAAACGTTATGGATCAATGTATATACCAGAAGGTCAGTGGGAGTAAAATATGTTTTCTTGTTTTATATGTGGATGGCATTTTGCTAGCAACCAATGATAAGGGTTTGCTGCATGAAGTGAAACAATTCCTCTCTAAAAATTTTGATATGAAGGATATGGGTGAGGCATCTTATGTCATTGGCATTAAGATCCATAGAGACAGATTTCGAGGCATCTTGGGTCTGTCTCAGGAAACCTATATTAATAAATTTTTGGAGAGATATCGGATGAAGGATTGTTCACCAAGTGTAGCTCCCATTGTGAAGGGTGATAGGTTCAATTTGAATCAATGCCCAAAGAACGACCTTGAAAGAGAACAAATGAAGAACATTCCATATGCTTCTGCTGTCGGAAGCCTAATGTATGCTCAGGTCTGTACAAGACCTGACATTGCATTTGCTGTGGGAATGTTAGGACGATATCAGAGTAATCCAGGTTTAGACCACTGGAGAGCTGCAAAGAAAGTAATGAGGTACCTTCAAGGGACCAAAGAATACATGCTTATGTATAGACGAACGGACAATCTGGAAGTAATTGGCTACTCAGATTCTGACTTTGCTGGCTGTGTTGATTCACGCAAATCAACATCAGGATACATATTTTTGATGGCCGGTGGAGCTATATCATGGAGGAGTGCCAAGCAGACTTTGACTGCCACTTCTACTATGGAAGCCGAGTTCGTCTCTTGTTTTGAGGCCACTTCACATGGTGTATGGCTTAAGAGTTTCATTTCTGGGCTTAGAATTATGGATTCAATCTCTAGGCCATTGAGAATGTATTGCGACAATTCAGCTGCTGTTTTTATGGCTAAGAATAACAAAAGTGGGAGTCGGAGTAAACACATCGACATTAAATATTTAGCCATAAGGGAACGTGTTAAAGAAAATAAAGTGGTCATTGAGCACGTAAGCACTGAACTAATGATCGCTGATCCTTTGACTAAGGGCATGCCACCGTTGAAATTCAAGGATCATATAGTGAATATGGGACTTGGTTCCATTATGTAGTTTTTCATTGTATGAACAATGTTATTTTTAATGAAATTCTTAATCATTTTGATGATCTTTTCTCATATTAATGTGCACCTTAATTTATTTTTGAGAAAATTTATCAGTATTGGACCAAGAATAAACATAGAGTTTATTCATTAAGAGATTGTTCCCACATAAATTGTAAAGAATGAATACATAGTAATACATGGAAGGTAATACTCGTCATTAGAGGACCTATCGCCATGATTCATGTATTTATTACTTAAATGAAGATTATTGATGGGTTTAAGATCAGGAGTGTTGACCAAGTGGGAGAATGTTGACCGATTCTTTCTCATGAAGACGTTTGTGAGTGGGAGTCTATCATCTTAAGAGTCCTTTAAGTGGTCAAACACTCCTCCATTCAATTTAAATTGATCCCATGAAAATAGGATCACGTGGGACACGTAAACCCGAAATTTGATGGGAATTTCGGCTATAAATACATGTGTTTGGTCCCCAAACTCACTCACTCAATTCCCTCCGGTAATACACCATCTAAATAGAGTAGAGAAGAGTTTGGAAGAGCCAAACACAGTGAAAACCGAAACAAATACAGTGAATTGCATCAATGGCTGGAGGTAAGATTTCTTGGCGTTAAACCCTTTAATTCTCGTTTCTAAAGTGTTATTCCGCATTAGAGAATTTTATTTAAGTCTAACATGGATATCAATTAAGATAACATTAAAAAAAGGGGTTAGGGTACCAACAATCAAAAAGAGAAACAAAAAAAAAAAAGAAGATATATAAGCAGATAAAAACTAAACTGTAGTTTTCATCAGGAATTGTAGAATGTAAAGCTGAATATATATAATGAAATAATTAACTTTAGCAAACGAGATCTATTGAAATCATCCTCCTAATTTCAACAAATGAGAAAAAAAAAATCCTCCTAATTTAGAAATTAATTATTCAAATCTAAACCATCTCTGTTTGGATTTAGAGATGGTTTCATCTCATCTTATTTTATTATTATAATTTTCTCAAATTTTTACACAAAATATAATAAACAATTCGATTATTTCAAATCTTATAATAATAATAATATTAAAAAAAATATTCTAATAATATTTTATTAACTTATCTAAAACCATCTCATTTCATTATTCAAACGAGCTTGTTAGCCGAAATGCTACAACTTTGTGCAACATGGTGCTGCATAGGCTTCTCTGATATATTGGGATCATTTGACGCACATATATTCATCAGCTCAGGCATGCGTGATATGGTAGCATCTGCAATCAGAGAGGAAGGCTCTCTTAACAGCTAAAAAATGAAATTAATTTTCCAATTAAGCATCTGCTGGTGGAGGGGGTTCGTCCAGTACTGTTGTGGCTATGCAAGTCGGATATATGCTGCAAACAAGGGGGAGCAATCATGCATGACGATTCTCAAGATTTGACTTTTAGCGCAACACCAGCCGGGTTAAGTGCAATTCACCCGTTTTTAAAATTGAGTCGGCAGCGTATAGATGTACATAAATTAAGCCATGGGAACTCGAATACGGTCATGAGAGATAAATGACGTTTGTGCAATATATCATGTGTTCAGACGACTCATTTTCAATTGAACATAAAGGACAAGCCAAACCTTGAACGTGGAGAAGGCTGACCTTTATCAAATACTGGCTTTTGAGACATCGAATCTTCTTTTTGTAACAGGATAGGAGAAGGAACATCCAAGGTCGGTTCACCGAGGTTGTATTTGTCTCACAGATGACATTTTAATCAGCAATAAATTAGAGACATTATTAGTAGGACCTTCCAGAAGTAGGTTAACCAAATTTGATTGAATAATCTACTTTGTGGGTTGGTAAATACACGGTCAAGTTTTGCCGCCTCGATGCACAACTCCCTCTGAATATATATATATACACACACACACACACATACAACGTCCCAAGTCCAATTCATTTGCCATTACTTACTACCTGCATAGATAGTTTCTCATGGCTAGACTTCTTCCCATCTTGGTTTGTCCTCTCATCGTTTTCTATCTCCTCTCTTCCTTCTCTACAATTTCTGCCACCGCAGAAGACCAGAGCTATGCAAGGAGCCTAGACCCTAAGCTGCTTGGGCTAAAGAAACAGAAGCTCAGCCACTTCCATTTCTACTGGCATGACATCGTGAGTGGTCCTAATCCCACTGCTGTCCTGGTCGTGCCTCCACCCAAAAACTCATCCACAGCCTTTGGTACAGTAAGGATGATTGATGACCCTTTAACCTTGGGAACCAACATTACCTCCAAATTGATTGGAAGGGCACAAGGGTTTTATGCCTCAGCCTCACAAAAGGACCTTGACCTATTAATGGTCATGAACTTCGTATTCACTGAAGGAAAGTACAATGGCAGCACCATCACCATCCTAGGGAGGAACCCGCTCTTCAACCCAGTGAGGGAGTTGCCGGTGATCAGTGGCACCGGCCTTTTCCGGTTTGCAAGAGGTTATGCCGAGATCAAGACCCACATGTTTGATCTCAACACGTTGGATGCCGTAGTTGAGTACAATGTCTATGTATTGCATTATTGACGCTCTTTAGTCTCTTGGCATTTTGGGTTCGGCCGGCTGGTATATTCGATGATGCTGTGTTGTCTAGAGTGATGTCTTTTTCCTGTATGTTGGTCAGTTTTGACTGCTTTCAGCCGTGTGGGGGTTGGTTTGATTTTTTTTTTTTCTTTTAATACTGTTTAAAATAAATTAATGTGTTACGAAGACTTTTCATATATGTATTTAAACATCTTCAGATCGAAAATGCTTGATTTCTATTTTTTTGTGGTTTCCACCGTGCTTCCATTCTAAATCATGTCATATCTTGGACATCAGCCAGTCGTCCACAGCTTAATTTATATATTTCTTTTAAAGCAAATTTATATATTGGATATCAATTAAGAACAAAAAAGAAAGGGATAGGGTACCAACAATCAAAAAGAGAACAAAGAAGTAAAAGGCAGAGGATAAGGCTGCTTTTGCATAGAATAATGCACGTCATCTTTACCGTTTAAAAAGGTGTATATAATCCACAAAATTGATAGTGGAGTTTGCTAACAAGTTAACAACTGGCCGTAAAGAGTTGACTGTAAGAGCTGAAAGTGATGATCTCCACTTCGTCCTTATGAATATTATAATAAGAGTCATTTTATAGTTTGCCAAAGTTACTCCATCAATAAGAACTATAAATATAATCCTCTTTATGAATATTTTGTAAACAATTAAAAAAGGCGTTAGCTAGAAATTAAAACCTAAAGACATGTATTAGACACAATGGTTGTTGATGTCGTGTTTCGCGACTTGGGCAACTCCAGACTGTTGAGCTTGGGTCTAATTCCTGTTAAGATGGAGAATGGAGGGCTTGGGGGCTTGGTACCTTGGACGCTCGAGTTAGTTAAAGGTAAGAGATGAAAAGAGGAAATACTTGCTTAAAAAAGATGATAGTAGAAGGATATAAGAGTGTGAACCCTCTCCCTGGTCGTGGGAGGGGGGGGGGGGATTTATACTAGTTGGCTGACTCTCATGGTGCGGTAGTGGACATGTTGTTTCATATGTGGTCAGGTGTCCCTCCCACTCACCTATTGTGTCTCAAACCAGTCAGACTTGATGGTGGCTGCCTCTGACACCCAAGATTCACGTTATGGCGTGCCAAGTCTCGGGACACATTAAATGCGGCGTGACTCTCCTTCCTGGCTTGGCTTCCTCCATCTCATTAATGCGGCGTGGCCTCAGTTAGACATATCCACCTCTTTGACATGTTTGGGCGTCGAGTTTCAGGGTCAAGGGATGTCATTTTTTGTTGGCCAATAAGAGTATTAGACTGTTCTTCCTACCACCCTTCTATCAGTGTATTCTACCTAGTCATTCCTCTTCTTGGGCCTCTTAGGCTGGCTGAGCCTAGATAGGCCTTATCCTAATAACTCCCCTCACAATGGTAATACATTGTAAGAAAAGTTCAAGTAGATTTTAGAAGTTAATTCAAGATGAAGATGATGTTGACTGGGACTAATAGGACCCAAAATTATAGGTAGTACTTAAAATAATGTGACTTCCAAACTACCAATTAGTTTGACACTTAAGTACATCTCAATTTAAAATTTTAAATATAATTTACATATTTATTGAGATATTCTATCTATTAAGATGGACAATAAAATAAGTAACAAAATACAATCTTAACCGTTAAATGTCAATAAACGGGTCGGGTCACAATTAAATCTCAAAATAATTAGGTATTAGTTGCCAAATTAAAGTTTGGGTGTCAAATTATCTATCTAATGTATGATAATTCGAGAATTATATGTAGTTTCCTAAGAAGATATACAATAAAAAACCACTCAACTAGACAACATCTGTCCATTGTGGTCATAGTACGTACTATTCTAGACCCATCTTTTTAAGTTATATTTTTCACCTCAAACTATAAGACATGATCATGAGGACTTGAGAATTTGACAAATACATGAATATTAATATTCAGTATAATAAAGTTAGAGATACAGTACTGACCAGTCAAATTAAAAAATATAAATATAAAAAAACACATATTGAAAATTTATTTCTTAACGACTCGGCATATCTGGATTTGTCAACAGCATATTACCTTTCAGAACAGCTTCCAATCTTGGGATCGATAGTCAAGCATCCGTGGTGTAATTACTGCATGCAGGACCCATGCATTCCCATATCTTTTCCTTTCTGTTTTATGCGCGAAGGAACATGCATGATGGCTTCCTTACTTTGAACGCGACTCACCAACAAAGATTTTGTTTAGATTAAAAACAAGAAAAAGTAAGAGATTTGGAATTGTCAAGCAGCAGTTGGATGACATGATCAAGCTTCCAGAAGATGAGAACAGGGTTGCCCAAATTGACCGACTAACCTGGCTCCCTTTTTCAACATATGACCATCATGAGGCGGCTGCATGCTTGTGTCGGGTGAAGTACACCACAATAATTCACTTAATTTATAAATATACACTTGATCCTAGTACCATTTGCTAGCTACCATTAACAATTAGTAATTACATATAAAAGTTCCCATTGCTAGCAAGTGTTCTTCCAGCAGCCATGGCTTCCAAATTGATCATTTTCTTCCTTACAGTGGCTTCCTTCACCACAATCTCGGTTTTAGGAGAAGAACAAGGCTTTGGAAGTCCCCTAGACAGGAAACTAGTCGGGCTGAAGAAAGAAAAGCTCAGCCACTTCCGGTTCTATTTCCATGACATCGTTGGTGGCCAAAATCCTACTGCTGTCCAAGTAGTGCCACCCTCCAATAAATCAGCAACGCTATTTGGTCAAATAACGATGATCGATAATCCATTAACCTTAGGGCCCAAATCAAGCTCCAAAACAGTGGGAAAGGCACAAGGATTTTATGCGTCTGCTGCACAACAAGAGATTGCTTTCTTAATGGTTATGAACTTTGCATTCATTGAAGGAAAATATAATGGCAGCACACTCAGCATACTAGGGAGGAACAACGGTGGCAGCAGCAGGGTGAGGGAGATGCCGGTGATCGGAGGCACCAGGCTGTTCAGGTTCGCTAGGGGGTATGCTGAGGTCACCACGCATTCGTACGATCCCAAGACCAATGACGCTGTACTTGAGTACAATGTCTACGTCTTCCATTATTGATGTTCTTGCCCCTTGTTTTTTTTTTTACCATTTTGCTATCGTTTGATGATTGTGTTCCCACTTTTGATAGCCTTTAAGATAAGTGGGGCTGGTTTTGTGGTATTTTGTATTACTAGAAATTTAAACGTGGACCATATAATATACGTTCATAAATATTATATATGCAAGTAGACATTGCGGAATTTCAGTCTAAAAATCTCAAGTCTCTGCGCAATTATTCTGTGAAACGCGACATGATTAATATTCGAAGGTGTGGTTGTTTTGAAATGCATATGCTGACTGCCTTTCTGCCCCTGCTTTCGACCATGGTTAGCTTTGCTGTCGAAGGTCGTTGGATATATATATATATATAAATGATGTTTATAGTCATAGATCAGTACGCAAGCGCCGTATACTATTTTTGAAAAGGAAAATGATTTACATATAATATTTTTTACAATACTTTACACAATTATATTTTAAATGAGAGGTATTTTTATAAAACATATTATAAAAGCAACATAATTTTACAAAACTATCCAATTTTATAATATTGTTGTGCAACGTGTTGTGTATATTATTATTATTTTAAAAAAATGAATAAATATAAGTCCTACATAAAAAGAAGACCCCACTCATTTTTAAAAAGAGTATACGATGCTTGCACAACACATAACTGTATCTAATATTATCATTTTTTCAACATTTGTGTTTGCTTATTTTTTAGTATTGTAATTTGTGTTTTTTATTTTCTTGTATTTTTTTAAAATACATAAAAATTCTTTAAAAAAAGAAACAAAAAAAATTTTACATGGTAAAACGTATTCGGTCACCCTGTCATTTTCCTTGGTGTTATGGTAAAACGTATGGATTCTACATGGATTCGGGCTTTATGGAATTTTATTTTATATCCTATGGAGGAATTGGTGAAGGTTAAGCCGATCCCTTCTTTTGGGCTCGGGCTTTCCTGGTCGGGCCTAATGTGTGAAAAACCAATCGGTCGGTCGATGATCAACTCATCTTGTGTATGGTGTCCTTGTGAAAAATAAGGTCATCATGTTCTGAAGCCAAGAGTTTCTTAAAAGTTTGCATACTCTCAATTCAAATTTCAAACGTCTTTCATATAAACAGAATTTCAATTATCAAGGTATAAGTAGATATTTGTCCCACAAAAATATTCTTCCTAAAAATAATTTCTAATAAGTCCCCTAACTTTTTCAAATTTTTATAAAAACAAGTCTGAAAAGCTTTCTCAATCTAAACAACATTTTTAATAAATAAATTGTTCAAAGGACGGAATTTTCAAAATTGCAAGTAGAACATGTGATAAGTGCACAACCTAATTTGGATGATTCCATGGTACCCACGATTGATACTCCAATATATAATATGAGTCATGATGCATAGAGCATACACCAATGTCATAATCGTGTGCTGTATAAGATGATTTTATTATAAGTAATACTACATACAGTCATGGAGTGTGCAAGCGTCATGCAGTACTCACTTTGAAAAAAAGTGAGATTTATTATTAAATTATTATTATTATTATTATTATTTTTATATAAGTCTCGTATTTATTCATTTTTTCGAAATAATTGTGCGGCACTAGCATACTCACGATTGTAATTATCATTTCTCTTATTGCAAACTTCTCAAAGAGCTTTTAGAAAGACAGAACTCGTTAAGTAAAAAATTTCTCTCTATGTAAACATGACAAGTCCCTATATATACTTTTATGTTTTTTTTTTTTTTTTTTTTTTTAAATTTCTAACCATCCAATGATCAATATATATTAAAACTGGTGAACTTATTGGTAGTACGTAAGCAGATTTAAGAGAAGTGGAGAAGTATGATGTGAGTAGGTGAAACTAGAATGCTTAAAATGTACTTTGTGCTGTAGAGATGGACTTGCACATTAAAAAAAGGTCATGTTTAGTTCTGAATTCTGATGGAAACGGATAACTGCATGTTAAAGCTCTTTATAATAGTCCATTGCTTTCGGAGTGATACAATATATGTACGTAGTAGAGTATAGTAGAGTAGGGTACCCTTCCCCCCAAAAATGTTATCACAACTCATCTCATCTCATCTCATCTCATCTCATTGTATTATTATAAATTTTACAAAATTTTTACATAACACAATAAACAATTCAATTTTTTCAAATTCAAAAATAATAATAATATTAAAAAATAATATTTTAATAATATTTTATTATATTTTTATATTAACTAATCTCATCTCCACTCAATATACAAACCTAACCATAATTAATAAATCCCTTTTTCTAAGTTGAAAGCCAAGTTTGGCCAAGCTAGCTAGGTGAGCAAGCTGGAGCGTAGGGATCGAGTGGACAGGGTAGGTATCCTTCTTTTTCGTTGCAAATCATTTTTAGCTCTATGGCAAAGCTAAGCCTATGTTTTTATAAAGTGGAGAAGTGAGAAGTGAGAAGTGAGAAGTGAGTACTTTCACGAGATGACAATGTTTAGAGAGCCCAAATTTCTCGGCTCATCTGGATAGTAGTGAGATCTCTAAGGAGTGGTCAGGGCAGATGAAGGTTCCTCATCTATTATGAGGGATTCTTAGGACAGATTCATATGGGCTGGCATACCTCAGGATCAAGTGTTGAAGGTTTGGAGCGGATGGAGTGAGCATGCGGCTCTGGTTATGTCTTTTTGTTGTTTTGAATACGTATTTTTTTTTCTGGTTAAATACTTTATAGGCTTGTTTATGTTCAGTTATAGGTCTGGTAATAGGTTTGAATTATTTAAATTGGTGCTCGGGATCTTAGGGTTACGAGTCTTCCATATTATTGTAAATCTCAATTCCTTGTTTTTTATTAAGGTATTCTCCACCACAAACGAGGGTCTATTAATAAATTTAGGTGGGGATCATTATTAGACAGGTGACTACTCACTCTTTGATTAATATATATATATATATATATATAATGAGATTTATTCTTTCTAAGAAATAAGTTGGACGTACACAAGATTACAGTTTACTTTCATATAGCAGCAGCCAATGATCCTTCTCCTCACTCCTGTTCCATGGACATGAAATGAAAGTTGGAGAAGCCTACATTATACAAGCTAAGCGTACACATTCTGCATGGACATACATACATACATATATATATATATATAAGAAGATCAGACCATGCATGGAAAAAAATAAAAGAGAAAAATAAAAATATAACAAAGACCATGCAAGGAAGTTTGGTGGGATATGAGAAAGAAAATCAGTACAAGTACAAAGGTGACACCCCAAGGAGAGGCCCCGGCTCGGTGGATAGCACCTGGATCCGACCCTGGAATGGGGAGGCTTATAAGATCACTGCCTGTGGAAAGCCGATGAATAGTAATGACAAGTAACAGAGGAGAAATAACCAGCAAACGTTGCAAGAGATCGGACACTGTAGTCATTATTGCATCATAAATTACAGAAACCAGAAATGCACAAATGCATATTGTAGCTGTCATTAGGAGCCATTGCTCTGAGGGGCTGAAACTGGACGTTCTTGATCTCGGGAATGAAGCCATTGGGACAAGTGTTTAGTGAGTGAATAGTAAGCGAAAGGGTCAAGAACAATCCGAATATATATACAACGTATATAATAGATATATATGGTCAAAAGATAAAAAGTACGAATAATAATACAGGGGTAGGTGTGCTTTTGTGTGTATATATATTCTGTGGACTTTTGCACGCTAAGTTCAGTAGGATATATGAATTATTGAAACTATAGTTTGAAACTTTCGCACTCTAATTTAACGAGCAGCCTAGCTAGCTAGCTTAGATTTAACACATTCATTTGGAATCATGTGATCGTACTGGAATTTAGTACTCTTACAGTGCAATTATATTCACAGTTCATTCAATTACCGTTCAGATAATTTATTGACATATATGCAAATTAGGACAATGCTGTTTATCTCTAATCTAAGCAAGAGTTTCCTCAAGTTATATCAAAACAAAAGCATCAGCCATGGGTTCTACATGGGCTGATGCAATCAAGAAGCTCCTATTATTGTTAAGTTAGGCTCTGGAAGGGCTTTAATAACCAAGAACAAAGAAACTTTGATTTAAGGAGATAAGTTTGGGCAGGATGACTTTCAGCCTGTTGGCAATGGTTTTTGAAACAACTTTGTACATTACATTGCATAAACTAATAAGCCTGTATTCAGCTACTCTCTTTGGATTTTTTACTTTGGGGATAAGGGATCGGAGATGTAATTTACCTCAATTAAGAAGCCACCTTGGTTAAGGACTTGTTAATTGGCTTATGTTTAGATTCTCATTTAAGCTCCTTACCTCAGTTAAGGAGCCACCTAGAGGATAAAACCTCTCAATTATTTTTTATATAAATCACCAACCTTAAATGATATTTTTTATATTTTTACTTTTGACTTTATATTAAGAAGTCTAATATTATATAACAAAAAACTTTGAAATTCATATTAATGAGTTTAGAATTTTATAAATATTACAGAGCATATAGAGATTATAAATTTTTTTGGAGGGACTATTAATGTCTCATAAATTTATTTTTTTATTTTTTATTTTTTTTATAACATCTCGTAAATAATATTACTTGCCTGCACAATTCTGTGAAACGCGACATGATTAAGATTTGAAGGTGCGGTCGTTTTGAAATGCATATGCTGACTGCCCTTCTGCCCCTGCTTTCGGCCATGGTCAACTTTATTGTCAATGGTCGTCGGGTATATATATATATTTTTGGCATAGAAGATAGTAATTTGTGTTTTTTATTTTTTATATGTTTTTTAAAATACATAAAAATCCTTTAAAAAAAAGAAACAAAAAAAATTTACGTTGTCGATATCAAATTCAGTACCTTTTATCGGTTGGTCAGCACCATCCATTAGAAAAAAGCTAGGGATTCCATTGGGAGATCCCGCTGTAACCTACCGCTGCCTTTTTTTATTTTTTATTTTTTTTTGGCTTTGTTATTAAGAAAGAGTTTTTTAATAATATTATTAATTTTTTTTAAATATTTTAAATATTAAGAAATGATATGAAAACAAAAAATAAAAAATTAAAATGACCTAGCAGGAGCTCCCAGCGGTGGGTGTAGACCCGCCCCCATATTGATATTTCAATTGATATGTTGTTTTTCCACAAAATAATAACTCTTATAATATATTGGTGTTAGGACGCTGCTAGGGGACCAAAGATGGTGTCCCGACGGAATTTTCAAAATTGCAAGTAGAACATGTGATAAGTGCACAACCTAATTTGGATGATTCCATGGTACCCACGATGGATACTCCAATATACAACATAAGATGCATGATGCATAGAGCATACATCATATATAGTCATGTGCTGTATAAGATGATTTTATTATATAGTGTAACAAATATAACGTTAAGTTGGTACTACAATTCACTCGCAGATATTATAATTTAAATAATTAAATTGACATATTTTTATGATTTGAACCTTTCTAGATAAACGACAATTCAATGTTATATGTAAAAGCTTGGATATAAACAATTTTTCATTAATCCCACTAGAAATATTTCTATGCGGATTATTTCAGAACTCTCGTTAAGTAAAAACTTTATGTCTATGTAAACATATTGATCACAAGTCCCTACTTTTATCTTCTTTTTTTGTAATTCTTTAATTACTAAGCATCCAATGATCAATAGATATTAATAGTGGTGAGCTTATCGGTAGTAGTACGTAGGGCAGATTTAAGGGAAGTGGAGAAGTACGTGAGTAGGTGAAACTAAAAGTCATGTTAGTTCTGGCGGAAACGGATGGTGCATGTTAAAGCTCTTTATAATAGTCCATTGCTTTCCGAGTGATACAATATATGTAGTAGAGTAGAGTAGGCTTAATTAATTAGTTATAATTTGAGAGGATGGTCCTATATTAATATAGGTAATTGCGCCTCAACTTTTGACTGCTCCTAAGGTTAGCCCCCGGCTCGGTGGATAGCACCTGGCTCCGACCCTGGATTAATAGGGAGGCTTATAAGATGCACGCCTGCATGTGGAAAGCCGATGAATAGCAATGACAAGTAACAGAGGAGAAATAACCAACAAACGTTGCAAGAGATCGGACCACTGTAGCCATTATTGCATCATAAATTACATAAACCAGAAATGCACAAATGCATATTGTCGCTGTCATTAGGAGCCATTGCTCTGAGGGCCTGAAACTGGACGTTCTTGATCTCGGGAATGAAGCCATTAGGACAAGTGTTTAGTGAGTGAATAGTGCGCGAAAGGGTCAAGCTAGAATAATCCGAATACATATAGTCGTATACAATGTATATAAGATATATGGTCAAAAGATAGAAAGTATGAATAATAATACAGGGGTAGATGTGCTTTTGTATATATTCTGTGGACTTCTGCACTCTACATTCAGTGGGATATATGAATTATTGAATCTATAGTTTGAAACTTTTGCACTCTAATTTAACGAGCAGCCTAGCTAGCTTTCAGAGCAAGTTTATTCATAGTCATTCGACTACCGATCAGGTAATTTATTGATTGTTTATGTCTAATCTAAGCAAGGGTTTCCTAGTTATATCCAAACAAATGCTTCAGCCATGGGTTCTACATGGGCTGATGCACCCAAGAAGCTCCTATTATTGTTAAGTTAGGCTAGCTCCATTGGCATGTTTATTCTACATGGGCCAGCCATCAAGACTCATGAAATGGCTATTAAGCCACTTCATAACCCTTAGCCAAGGGAAGAGGAATGGGTACCTATTATGGATGTCCATTTATTACATCTCTGAGTCATACATAATGAGTAAGATGACTAGATCTGTATCTCTTAATATGTTTTCAATCTTGTTCAAGTAAATAGATAAAGTGAATTTCGAATAAACTCTCTATTTGATATTCACTCGAACGTCTGTCGAATAAGTGTCGAGCGAACTCTCTCTCATTCTCGAGTCATCAATAAATGATACTCATTTTCATGGTTGTATAGGATCAGAACGGATAAAAATAAAATATTTCCACACGCATAGCAAATAGAGAAGAGGGCATATTTTACCACCATACAAGAACTTATTTTCCACTAGTCTAGGCAACATGCTTGACATTGTCTTTCGGCTGAAAGCTAAGGGATTCTTTAAATGCCTCGAATGAATTTCTTCTTCTCGTAGAAAATGTAACGAATCAAGTCGACAAGCATCAAATTTCAAACTTGTGATGGGGGAGCTTGAATTTTTATATTGATTCGTAAACAGCTTTACCTAATTAATTTACATTTTTGGCATAGAAGATAGTGATATTGTATAACACTCTGTATTCCAACCAATCAGCGAATCCATTCCACAACCAATATTCTTGGGGATATATAGAAGATGGGACTTTGGAGATATGTGCCCTCACTTTTTTCTCACGACTCTGCTACAGCCACAAGACTGAACTCCACCGAAACGACAACTTTAAAAAAGATTTCTTTAAGTAAAAATAAAATAAAAATCAATCAGTAGCCACCATGGGTACTGGCTTTTCTTTGTGGGATAAGTATATTATCCTTTCTCACAAAGTGTCCGACTTTTTCTCACAAAATGAAAGGGCAAGACCATCTTCAAGCATCTAACCCCAAATTAATATAATTAAGGGCCTGCAAATGATAAACTATTATAATGATAATTTGTGTACGTTTTAGTCAAAAAGTTAGTAAAGTGGGAGGAAGAAGCTAGCGGAGCTACGTACGCAGAAACACCTTCTTAATAAAATATGTAATCATTCTTAACTACTATTTTTTATTTTTTAATCTGACGTGATTAGCTGTTGGAAGCCACCTGGAAATTACCTGCAGGCTGCAACAAACAAAGACTTCCAAACATATACATGATAAAGCATATATGATAGATATTAGTTTATTTCTTTATGCCTAGCTAGCTAGCTGCCACTCTCTTGTAGGACTAAGGCCTTGTTTGATAGGATTATTAATTTCATCTCATTTCATTCTAACTATTTCATTCTATCTCATTTTTTTTTTTTCTAAACATTGTTCAAATACAAATACAATTTAATTTTCAATTTTCAATTTTTTAATCTAATGATCATTTTTGGCATAAATAGAAGATAGTGACCAAAAACAATCGTTCAGTTGAATGAATCACTGAATCCATTCCATAACCACTCAAGAATTGCTACAAGAGTAATGCTACTCATCATTCTAACTTTCATCATCCTCCCATCATCTTATGATGTGGAATTAAATAATTAGAGATTATTTATTATATTTTACTTGTGAACCTATCATTTAATGTCACATAATGGGATGATGAGAGGATGATAGAAGGAGGGGAGATGGGTGTCGGGTGAGTCAGTATCGTGCGAGATATTTGGGGAAGAAGTCACTGGAATATTAGACGAAACAGGGGAAGAAGTTAAAGGAAATGAAGGAGGGGCGAAAAGTAAACTTGGAGAATTACCTGAAGGGTGTACGCAGCTGGCAGGACTCGTGACGGTGGATTGTACATGAGCTGGAAACTTGCCTTAGTCAAAAATCACGTTGCGAGATATATAAACTCGTCTAGAGGAAGGGTCAAAACACTGAAAGCCTTTATGATTAGAACAATAACCAATGAAAATTCAAGGTGTGCTATGATATGATAATTTATCATTTGTATAAGGACGAAGGCATGGAAAACATTGACAGCCAAATGCTCGAAAATATGTGAAGTCGGGAGGGAGATGAAAAAGACGTTCATAAGGTGATAAATAATCAAGAACCTTGGTAGGTAAGCGATTAATTATATAAGTAGCGGTTAAGAACGCATCAACCCAAAATTTCTTAGATAATCTTGATTGAGCGAGAAGAGTAAGTCCCATTTCCATAATATGATAGTGTTTCCTCTCGGCGAGGCCATTTTTTTGAGACGTATGAGGGCATGATAATCGATGAAAAATTCCATTAGCACTCAGAAATTGCTTAAAGATGGTAGAACAATATCCACTACCATTATCGCTTTGAAATTGTTTAATGGTGGAATTAAATTGTTTTTCCACTAAAAGCTTGAATTTAACAAATGTAGAGTAAACATCGGATTTATTTGAAATAGGAAACATCCAACAAAAACGTGTGAAGTCATCAATGAAAATTATATAATAGCGACAAACACTCAAAGAAGGAGTGGAAGTGGACCAAACATCAGAATGAATTAGTTCTAAAGGAGTAGTTGATTGTCTAGAAGAATCAGAGAATGGCAACTGTTTTGACTTTCCGAGTTGACAAGACACACAAATGGATGATTTATTTATTGAATCACTAACTGGAAGAGAAAAATTAGAAATGACACAATGAAGAATTGCTGTGGAAGGATGTCCCAAGTGACAATGCCAAATGGAGGTAGAAGCTTTGACGCCAACAATCATTGTGAGAGCATGCAATTTTGGTGATGATAATTGACGAAGGTTGATCGGGTACAATCCATTATCACTTCGTCCTGTCAGTAGCGTGTCCCCCGTTAGGATATCCTTCATAGAAAAATCAAAACCAGTGAGTTCAAAAAGAACATTATTATCATTACAAAATTTATTGATAGAGAGAAGATGAGCGGAAGCTTTAGGACAATAAGCAATATTATTCAAGGTAAGAGTAGATGAAGATGTTTTAATGGAGGCATTGCCAGTACGAGATATGAGCAAACCTATCCCATTACCTACGCCCACAGAGTCATCACCTTCATAAGGTTGAGAAGTCGTAAGATTAGCAATATCGGAGGTAACATGAATATTAGCACCACTGTCGGCATACCATTGATGCTGATTTAAATAAGTCGTATTAGCCTCAGCAACCATAGCAGCTAATTCAGTAGGAGGATGACGTCCCTGGAAGGAGTAGTTCATGCGATTAAAGCAATCCAAGGCCTGATGTCCCTCGCGTTTGCAGATCTGACATGGGGATCAGGAACGTGACTCAGACGGAACATGGGCAGTAGAAGGCGAGGACGGTAGGTGAGGTAATGGCTGTCGAAACTGGGTAGGAGAATTACTCGAGCCTTTAGATATTCCTGAGAAACGAGATTTGTTACTGTTGTGCCGAGAACCTGATTTAGAACCAGGTTTATGCGAGTAGAGAGCATAGGGAACTACCTCAGAGTGGAGAGACTGGTGATGAAATTTTTGCATTAGATCATGGCTTAGTAACTCTGCATGGAAATCCAAAAAAGACATAGATTTCTCTTTGGCGAGAAGCATATGTGTTGTCATAAAGGAGTGAAAAGAGGAATTGAGACCATTGAGAACAGGGAGAATTAAATCAGAATCATCAATCGGTTTGCCAACAGTAGATAATTCATCAGCAAGAGACTTAACTTCATCCAAAAAATTTTGGCAAGACAAGGAGCCTTGCTGTAAAGTTTGCAGCTTTCTCTTAATAAGAGAGATACGAGAAGTTGAGGGCGCAGCAAATCGTGCGCCAAGAGCTTGCCAAGCAAGTCAAGAAGTTTCAAGTCCATAAATGGTGGAGACCACCGTAGGAGACAAAGAAGAAATAATCCAGCCAAGTACTGTTTGGTCCTTATACTGCCAAGCCATATAAGCAGGGTTAAGAATACCTTGGGCCTTTTGTTCATCGTTGGAAAAACGAGGTGGACAAAGATCGGAACCATCAATGATGCCCATCAGTCCATAGCTCCGAAACAGAGGAAGCAATTGAGCACTCCAAGCAAGGAAGTTAGTTCCATCAAGTTTTATGGAAATAACTTGAGCTGGAAGGTGAAATGCAGCGGAAGATGATGAAGAGTCCGTAGCAACAACCATAAGATCAAAGGAAGCGTTAGCTATAAGAGTCTCTGATACCATGAAAGAAATAAAATAAATCTGGAATTACTTACCAAATACGTATGCATTTGTATTCATATATATAAGTAAAGTTCTTACAAAGGATAAGATTTACAAGAATTTAAACTTAAGTGTAAAAGGTAACTGCTGTAGAACAACATGAAGAGGAAAAACAAAGAATCATGTCAACCACCAAACTACGATATCTTCAGTAAGTTACGTAGTCTGAATATTAGTTATTATAGATTGAACTTTATCCTTATCAGAGTCCATATTACCTTTCCCTGTCCAAATTTTGATCAAATGCCTTACTTTTCAAACAATTGAATCAGGTTCGTAAATCTCATGGGAGGACTGACTTGCTTAGAGAGCAAGGGCCTTGATAAAGGGAGCACTGCTGCATTCATTGTAAAACTTGGGTTAACAGATTTCACACAATTCTGGCTAGAGAGGGAGAGAGAAACAGTGAAAGAGAGGGATGGGTTTTGAAGCTCGCCTCTGCGTCTTCTTCTTCACCTTTAGCTCAGCTTGTTAGGGCTCCGTCGACGCTGAGGAAGAAGACAGGAACTTAAGTCAAGTGTTTTGTGGGATCTGTCGAAGTGAAAGAAGGTAGAGAGGCTTGAAGCATTTCAAAGAAGGCTGGAACGACGTCGCGGAACCCAGGGACTTGAAGAACAAGACGCATCGTATTGCTGGGTGTTTTTATTAGTCTGTAAAACATAGCGTTTGATGTGTTCATCTATCAATTATTTTTCTTCATACCTAGTCTGTCATTTATTTTAATACATATTGGAGGTCAAGTTAGTTTATTCGGAATTCTGTTAGAGCAACATCTTAAGGCATGGAAGGTAGTGGAATTGTATTATTGAAGAATATTGTAAGAAGTGAATTCTGAAGGAGGTTGGGAGCCCTCGAAGTTACTCCCGTAGCAATCCATTTCTTCTAACCATTATTCCAAGCACCTAGTGTGCATATTCTCTATTGCATCAATCCACAACATTCTATTTCTATTACATTCCTCAATATAACAGCATCTCAATAGAATTAATACAAAAGCCGTAATCCTCATTTCTACCATCTCCAGTAATATAGTAGAGTTTACAAGGGAGTTCTTAACAGTGGTATCAACTAGCAGTTGGTCCTATGGAAGAAAATACACGCTCCAAAAATTAGCAATATGATGTCCTCCATCAACATGTTCAGGATATCCAGTAGGAAAACATTCATCAACATCAAACAATGGAGGACCTGAAAGCAAACATACACCAATTAAATGATTTGGTACGTACCCTTGTCATTGCCCAAAATAACCAAGTTCCCCAAAACAGAGACCCTTATCTAGAACCTCCCCATTTCCAAAATGACCAATTCCAAAATGACCATGACTAGAATGACTTTAGAAGGCCTAATCTGAGGGGAGTTAAACTTGATTTTACTCATTTCCTTGGTGACAACCCAGCAGCTTGGCTCTATAAAGCCAATCACTATTTTGAATTTCACCAAATGCCTTTACCTCACCGTTTACTTATGGCCTCCTAGTATATGGATGGAGAATCTCTTGTGTGATACCAAGAGGCCTTGAAGGGTGGCCAGTTTCAAGATCGGGATGCTTTTGCAAGGTCTTTCCTGATTCAGTTTGGACCGACAGCTTATGACAATCCCATGGAGGCCTTAACTCACTTGAAGCAAACTGGTTCTATAGCTGTTTATCAAGCACAGCTTGAGGCACTTTCCAATTGGTTAAGGGGATTATCTGATATGCACAAGTTGAGTTGTTTCCTAAGTGGGTTGAAGGATGAGACCCATCTTCCCATTCACATGTTCAACACCGTGCTTACGGGATGGCTAAGATATAAGAATAATACCTTGTAAGTACCAAGAAATCTAACAAGGTTGTGTTGGATAAAATTGGTCCAATGGGAGAAAGGAGTTACAATCGTGGGCCATATTCAGGGGAAGGAAACAGTGGCAAATGGCAAAAGCCGTGGGGTGGAATGAGTAAGGTGTAACCCTTTCAAATGGATGAAAAGAGAAAAAAGGGTTTGCGCTACCACTGTGATGAGAAGTGCAACCCAAATCATACGTGCAAGAATCCTAGAATTTATTTGATGCAAGGTGATGAAGAGTTGTCTCAAGATGAAGGGGAACCAGTAGTGGAAGAAAAAGCTGAAAATGAAGTTGTAAGAGTGACTAAAACTAGTGTAGAGGCACCTGAAATTTCTCTAGCAGCTATCACAAAAATACCCACCATGAGTACCATGCATTTACTAGGAACTTTGATGGGGGAACTTGTCATAATCTTAGTGGACTCGGGGAGCTCACACAACTTTGTGAAGTCCACTTTGATAACCAAATTGAAGCTGTCAATTGATGTTTCTGGCAACTTGAATGTAAGGGTGGCCAATGGGCAGAGTTTGAGGAATAGAGGTGTGTGCAAGGAAGTGAAGTTAACGGTGCAAGGTATAATGTTCCAACCCTCTCTTCATTTATTAAATCTTGCTAGTTGTGACATTGTGTTGGGCATTCAATGGTTGGTTACTTTAGACATTATAACTTGGAATTTTTCCTAGTTGATTGGTTTTACTTATGGAGGGAAAAGGGTGGAGTTAAAGGGGTTAAAATTAAACCCATATGTGGTAGAAGATGGACACAAGTTGCTCAAGGCCACCACGACTAAGAGCAGGGGAATTTTGCTACAAATTATGACCCAAGAAGTCAAGGAAAAAAAAAAAAGTTGTTAGATCCTCGGTTTACCAAACTGTTGGCTAGATTTGAGGAAGTTTTTAAAGAACTTGAGGGTTACCACAAGCCCATAAGCATGACAACAAAATTGTCCTCAAGGAGGGCACCCAACCCATTGCTAATAGACCATACCGATACTCGTATTACCAAAAAATTAAAATAGAAAATATCGTGGCAGAATTGTTGAGGTCCTGAGTTGTAAGACCAAGTACTAGTCTCTTTTCATCTCCTGTTTTACTAGTGAGAAAGGAGGATGGGAGTTGGAGACTTTGTGTGGATTACAGGGCACTTAATAAAGAAACTGTGAAGGCAAAATTTCTCATTTCCGTAATTGACGAACTGTTGGATGAGTTGGTTGGTTCAATAGTGTTTTCTAAGCTTGACTTAAGATCTGGATACCACCAAGTGAGAGTGGCGGTGGATGAAATACCCAAAACGGCCTTCTAAACACATGAAGGGTACTGCGAGTTCTTGGTAATATATTTTGGCTTAACTAATGTCCTGGCCACATTTCAAGGGTTGATGAATGATGTGTCGAAACCTTTTTTGAGAAAAATCATACTTGTCTTTTTTGATGACATACTTGTGTACTTCTCTCATGCCACTCTCTAAAAATCTCTATGTGATGTTTCAGTCATGTTATGCCAAAGGAGGATTTCGAATAAGAATATTTTTAAACTTTCTCTCTGATATTTTTGATAATATATTCTGACTCTACATTTTGAAAAGAAAAAATATTTTTGTTCTACATTTTGAACTTCATAAATGCTCATGTTTTCATACTGGTATATGTTATCTGCTTACTGAGTTGTTGATAACTCATTCCTTATCTCCAAACATTTCTCAGATTATCTTGATGGTCCTGCTGGAGGGCAAGAGTAGGTTGTATTAGAAATGCTGGATATTCGTAGAAGAACAAGTACCAGAGGGTACAAGTACTTATTTGAGAGTCATAGTTAGATAATTTGTTATTTTCGTTATGATGAGTTAAGGATATTTTAGAGTCCTTAGGGAGTGTTTAATTTATTCTTTTGAGATTTTCTTTGTTGTCCTCGAAGGAACATGAAGATTTGGATTGAGCAAGTGAATATTTATTTTTATGGAGTTCTCTCGATATTATAGTGGTAATATTGGAGTTTCTATTCAGTAATAAGAGTTAACTCTCCGGACCTACGGATTCGGGGCATTATAAATATAGCCACAATGCTTGACAATAATGTGTCAGTTATTCAACATAGCTTGATCATTCAACTTAAATATCAATATCTTGTAATGCTACATATCAAGCTCAAACCCTAAAGATATGAGCTATGAGCTACATGTTCAACCCACTAAAACAAAGTTTGGAGAATTTGTACACACACATGGCTTGGCGTGGAGTGGTGGCTTGAGAGGAGCATGACGTTGCTGGGGAGAGCTGGTCGCCACGGGTTGTGAACAGAGCAAGGGAGAGAGGGAGGGCCTTGGGCTGCTCGGCTAGGCGTGGAGGAGAAGGGTGCTCCGACGGAGAGCTGGCAACAGCGTTAACGTGTGGATGGTGGCAAATGGCGTCCCTAATGGCAGCGATATAGAGAAATCCGAAAGAGGGAGAGAAAAAGGTGAGGACAGGTTTGAGGAGAAAAGAGATCGGCGAGGGGCTGGGGGAGAATGAGGGGTGGCCGTCGAGATGAGGTAGTGGTGGTGTGGTGGGGTCATTGGCGACAGGTTGTGCGCAGCGGCGTGGGGAGAGACGGAGGGAAATGCCTAACAAGAAACGCATGGGGTAATTAAATTTTATTAACTTTTTGTGGCAAGATAATATTGCCGTAAAATATGAAAACCTTGCCGAAAATGATGAAAAGCTCATTTTTTTTAGAATAAAAAATGGTTGAAACAGCATATTTGCAACGAGTAAACTTCGCCAGAAATAGTCTTGTACAGTTTTCTATAAATTTTGTAAAATACTATTTCTGGCGCTTTTTCTTCGCTGCTAATAAGCACTTAATTGGCCGCATAAAACTTTTACAGCAACAATGCTCACCACAAAAAGTATCTATTGTGGCGATTTTCATATTTGACAGAAAGAAAAAAGCCGCTATAGTCACAATTTTTTTTTTGACAAAAAAAGTCACCGCAATATCTCTAAAAGTCACCACAAGAAACTTAACAATGATTTCTAATCAGCATTTTCCAAATTTGGCTTTGGAATTCAGTGGCGAACTTTAAATTGCCGCAAATAAGTAGTAATTGGGCACGACGATCGTAAAATCGCTGGAAATATGTTACGGAGGATTAATATGTAAGGTGCTCAACCAATAAGGAAGGAGCTTCCAACGTATTTATGGCTATAGAATAAATAATTCGTTTAGGCAATATTGTTCTGTTTTTGGAAGTATTGCTCTGTTTTTGGAAGTATTGCTCTGTTTTTGGTAGTATATCAATTAGCATTTAATTTACGAATATTGCTATCAGCCATATTTTTGGATAGTGAATAAGGAGTTGGCTATAAAATTGTAAGCTAAGGCGATGAATATGACATTCAAAAAAGTATCCTCTACTTGGTTCTATTATTCTCTCAACAAAAGGTAAGGCACATTGGAGCAATCCGGCGTCCTTTCCGGTTGATCCTCCCATAACACGTTCAGTAGCTAGAACTCGCAACATTTTGGCATCAGAGCAGGTCAAGGTGGACTCTCGAGTTGAGTGTTTGGAATAACAAATGGCTAATTTTGGGAGCCTTATGGAACGCTTAATGAAAAAATTTGAGGAAACAAGTGCGAAGGTGGATTCTTTGGCCAACAAGAGTTCGGGTGAGGGAGAAGGATCAGGATCGAGAAATAGGAACAAAAGGAACCATGGTGGAGGGCACAATTCAGCTGCACCCAAGTTTGTTAAATTAGACTTTTTGAAATATAATGGTCTGGATGATCCAACAAGTTGGATCTACCAGGTGGAACAATTCATTGAATATCAACAGACCGAGGAAGGGGAGAAATTGCATCTGGCCGCTTACCACCTGGAAGGGGAGGTGCAAATGTGGTACCAACTTTTTAAAGATAGTGAGGAAATCTTGTCTTGGAAAGCGCTAAAGAAAGGCTTGCGAACTCGTTATGGTCCAACCATGTTCGAATATCACTTTGGTTCGTTAAGCCAGCTATGGTAAACAGGTTCCGTTCGAGAATATCAATTACAGTTTGAACAACTATTAAGCCGAGTGGGTGGACTGGCCCCCAACCATTAGCTAGGATGTTTCATCAGTGGACTCAAGGAACCCCTACGCACGGACGTACAGGCCACGCGTCCCACGTCCATTACGGACGCAATCGGTTTAGCAAGACTCTATGAAGTGAGAACTATAAAGAAACCAATGCAGATGGAGGCCAAACGACAAATGCCTATGGAACCATCGCCACCCCCTCTGCCCTCTGCCAATTTATCAAGAACAAAAACACCATCCATTAGACGCCTTACTTCAAGCGAGCTACAAGAACGGAGGAAGAAAGGCCTTTGCTTTAATTGTGATGAGCAATTCGTACCAAGCCATCGTTGTAAGAAGTTTTTTTCTGATTGAGGGGATATATATGCAGGATGAAGAAATTAATGGCGAAGATGATAGGGAGGAGCAAATCGAGTTTGATAAGGAGCCGATGATCTCATTACACGCGATGGTAGGAACCATGTCACCACAGACGATGAGGATTCGAGGAGCAATTATGGGGCACGGCATCACTGTTCTCTTAGATTCCGAAAGCTCTCATAGTTTTTTGAATGCTTCATCCGTAAAAAAAAAATGGGATTGACTTCCCAGCTGACACAAGGTACGAAAATGATGGTGGCAAATGGAGAAAAGCTGGAGTGTGAGGGATGTTGCAATGGAGTGCAGATATGGTTCCAAGGTACCCAGTTCTCTATTGATTTTTTCTTGTTGGCAATTGAAGGTTGTGATGCAGTACTTGGTACCCAATGGCTACGTACGCTAGGCCCAATTTGGTGGGACTTTGCAAAACTTGTACTGAGTCTCAAGTATAAGGGAAGGCAGATGGAATTGAAAGGAATAAGAGGGCCAAAACACATGGTGGTGGAGGAAAAGGTAGCAGCACGAGAATTATGCATGAGAAAGTCTGGGTTCCTTTGTCAATTGCTTCCGTTGGCTCACAAGGGACCCAAAACTACAACTGAATTTTTCTCCATTAACTTGGGTGCTGATGTTGCAGGAACTACCTCCATAACCCATGAAGTGGGAAAAATATTGCAGGAATATAAGGATCTATTTTCTGAACTAACGGGACTCCCACCAGACCGATCTCACAATCACCAAATTCCTCTGAAGCCTATTCTGGACCAATTAACGTTCGACCATACCGCTACCCTCATTACATGAAAGGAGAAATCGAGAAAATGATATCAAGTCTCTTGCAATCAAGGGTGGTGCGAACTAGTACCAGTCCGTATTCCTCACTTGTGTTGATGGTTAAAAAGAGGGATGGCTTGGGACGCCTTTGTGTGGATTACAGGACACTCAACCAAATCACAGCAAAGGATAAATTTCCTATAACCATTATTGACGAATTGTTGGATGAGTTAAATGGAGCAAAAAAAAATTTCAAGCTGGATCTTCGCTCGGGTTATCACCAGATAAAGATGCATGCAGAAGATGTAGAAAAAACAGCATTCCAGACGCACCATGGACATTACGAATTTCTCGTGATGCCGTTTGGACTTACCAATGCTCCATCGACCTTCCAGTCCCTCATGAACGAGATTTTTAAGTTCGTTTTATGGAGGTATGTGCTAATATATTTTTTTTGATGATATACTTGTTTATAGTCGAACATAGGAGGATCATTTAGCACATCTTAGGGTGGTGCTGAACACGTTACAATCTAACCATTTGTTTGTGAGGATGGATAAGTGTCAATTTGGGTAGGACCAGATCAATTATTTGGGGCATCTCATTTTCGAACATGGAGTGGCAATGGATCTGAAAAAGTAGCTGCAATGACGGAATGGCCCAGACCCACCTCTGTTAAAGCCGTAGGTGGATTTCTCGGCTTGACCGGATATTACCAAAAATTCATTAGAAACTACGGCCAAATTGCAAGCTCACTGACACAGTTGCTGAAGAAGGATGCCTTTGGGTGGAAAGAAGGTCCTGAAGCAGCCTTTATTCAACTAAAGCAGGCAATGACTACGGGACCAGTCCTAGCACTACCGGCTTTTTCCAAGGAATTCGTAGTGGAGTGCGATGCATCTGGTTTTTGCTTAGGAGCCATACTCATGCAAGACGGTAGGCCCATCGCCTATTTTAGCAAGGCCCTTCAAGGTTGGAATTTAAGTCGATCAACTTATGAGAAGGAGATCATGGCATTAGTTGCTGTCATCTAAAAACGGAGGCCATATTTAGTCGGAAACAAATTTGTGGTCCGAACATATCAAAGGAGCTTGCATATGGGATCAAACCATTGCTACGGAAGCCCAGCAGAAATGGTTAGTCAAGGTTATGGGTTACGATTTCGTAATCAAATATAAAAGGAGACGTGAGACTCCGCTGCGGACAGCCTCTCCAGGCTTGAGGAAGGCCTTCATCAGGAGAAAAAAAAATTTTGCTCTCAGCATGCCGTTACCACTCTGGACTGAACCCATAAAAGAGGAAGTGATCACTAACCCAGAGTTACAGTCGTTAGCAAAAAATATTCAAGATGGTGAAACTATTGGACCATGGAGTTTCAAGTCAGGGATCATTTTTTATAAGGGTCGAATTTATTTGAGGCCAAATTCGCCATTGACCCAACAAATCATCAGTGAGTTTCATGGTGGAACTCATGAAGGATTTCATAAAACTTGGCAACGTCTCAAGGCTGTATTTTACTGGCGAGGGGCGATGTCTCGAGTCAAGGCCTTCATCTGTGGGTGCGACGTTTGCCAGCGACACAAGAGTGAGCACACCAAACCAGCTGGGCTCCTCCAACCTTTGCCAATTTCGATTGCCGTATGGTTGGACCTCTCCATGGATTTTATAACAGGACTGCCCAGTTCACAAGGGAAGAGTGTTATTTATGTGGTGGACGATCAGTTTTCCAAATTCGCCCATTTCGTGCCTCTCAAACATCCGTTTACAACGACAATGATAACTCAAGTTTTTTTTGAAAACGTGTTTAAGTTGTACAGGCTTCCTACTTCCATCGTATGCAATAGAGACCCCACTTTCACCAGCAACTTTTGGTAAGTGCTCTTTCAATTACAAGGGATTAAATTCAACTTTAGCTCCTCCTATCATCCGTAGACGGACAGTCAAATCGAGGTGGTTAATCGCACTCTCGAAATGTATTTACGTTGCTTCACCAGCTCCACACCTTCGGCATGGGTAAAGTGGCTTCCCTGGGTTGAATACGTTTATAACACCAGCTCTCATTCCAACATAGGACGATCTCCTTATGAAGTGGTATATGGCCGAACTCCACCTACCCTACTTTCATATGTGCCTGGAACTACACGAGTGGACACTGTAACACAAACTCTTACTGAGCAGGATCAGCTCATGAATGAAGTATGCCTCAAGCTTCAGCAAGCACAAAAAGAATGAAGTTGCAATATGACTACGGACATCAAGAAATGAGTTTCCAACCAGAAGACCAGGTTTACGTTCAGCTACAACCATATAGGCAGCAGACAGTAGAAAGAAGAACAAACATGAAGTTGGCCGCTCACTACTACGGCCCTTTTCGAGTTCTGGAGCGAATTTGGCAGGTTGCATATCGTCTCGAGTTTCCTGCAGGATCTCGTGTGCACCCTATTTTTCACGTGTCTCTCCTCAAACTCAAGTTGGAAAATCACGAAACAACAATATTAGAACTCCCAGAGGGTACCTTCTCACCAATCCAACCACAAACAGTGCTGGCTTATCGAGGTAAGGGGGCGCAAGGCAATGGCCCTCATCCATTGGTGTGGTACCAACTGAGCAGAAGCTACTTGGGAAAACATAGCAACTATTAAGTTGCAATTTCCGGATTTCAACCTTGAGGACAAGGATCAGCTTAATGGAGGGAGGAATGTTACGAAGGATTAATATGGAAGGTGCTCAGCCAATAAGGAAGGAGCTTCCAGCGGATTTATGGCTATAGAATAAATAATTCGTTTAGGCAATATTGTTATGTTTTTGGAAGTATTGCTCTGTTTTCGAAAGTATATCAATTAGCATTTAATTTACCAATATTGCTATCATCCATATTTTTGGATAGTGAATAAGGAGTTGGTTATAAAATTGTAAGCTAAGGGGATGAATAAGACATTTAGAAAATTATCCTCTACTTGTTTCTATTCTTCTCTCAGTATAGGTAAGGCACGTTGGAGCGATCCAGTGTCCTTTCCGGTTGATCCTCCCGTAACACATTCAGTAGCTAGAGCTCGTAACAAAATAGCCTATTTTCTTGTAGTGTGCATGTTTATAGGGAAGGAAATAAGGCTACTCATCTACTTGCCCGTAATGCTTGGAGAGTTGAGAATATTCAAATGTTGTGGGATTGTATTCTAGACTTTATTTCTTGATCAATGTCTTAATAGTTTTCTCTAATGAAATGGATGGATGATTTCTTATAAAAAAAAAAAAAAGAAAGAATATTTTTTCAAAAATCTGTTTTTCAAAATTTCTTAGTTTTTCTTCATCATCTAATAATTCATAATATTTCTTTGAGATATAGTCTCTGTCTATTTTTGAAGATTTTGAGAAGAAAATTAATCTATTTTGTTTATAATTTTCTTCTTTCATGAAATCTTGCTTAAGATATTATTTATTAATCTTAAAATCTTCTTTATTAAGAGTACATATTTGGACATTATCCCCAACTATTTGTGATTATGTTGGGGAAGAGAGTTCTCTAGGATGATCATGAGCAGGTGAGGTACAAGCTGGTATATTAGTATTAACACTATAAATAGGTGTATCTATATTAATGTTTCTAGGAATAACTCCTTGAATTAATTGGGTGTCCAAATTCTGGAATTTATTCTGAGAAATTGAAGTGAATACAGACCTAAGTGTCTGGTAATTAGAGGATGCAGTTAAAAAATAATAGAAAAATGGCCTTCCAAAGGCTAGAAAGAGATTTGGAGTGATCCGTCTAATTTTTTATCTATGTAATCTAGATTATTTATAGCATTATTCTCTACTTTGGGTAATAAAGTTTTATCATCCAACTTACACTTTGTTCTTTTATTAAAAAACTTTCCAACAATACTGATTAATGATTGATTTTGTTTCGTTTTGGGTCACATGTTCCACAGGAACAGCATTATATATATAACGAGCTTTAGATCAAACTCTTTAGATGTATGCCATTTTCCACCAGCCTAGAACTTAATTTCCACAAGTCTAGGCAACATGCTTACCTCTTCGATCGGCTGAATTAAGACTAGGCATTAATCATTAAATGCATATGAGTTTCGATCTTGATGTTGTTGTAGAAAATGTAGCTAGCCAAGTCAATCAACAGGCATGAAATTTCAAAGTTCAAACCTGTGGTGGGGTAGCTTTGATTATTAGATTGATTTGTAAACAGCTTTCCCAAACTAATGTACATTTTGGCATGGATCCAAGATAGCGATTTGAAATTATAATAATAATCAAAGCGCTCCCCCATCACAGGTTTGAAATTATTTCATACCTGTTGACTGACTTGGTTACATTTTCTACAAGATTACGTACGAAAGAATTCATATGAGGCATGCATGCGCGAAGGATGAAAGGAAAAAGATATTTGTAATTAACAATCAATGAAAATGATTGGCAATATTAGCTTCAAAAATTAAACTTCTACAATTAAATCTCTCGGATGGCATTCATGGCCACTCAAAGAGCCTCTTCATCTACTTCCAAAGATATTAAGAAAACAAAAAGAGCCCATTCATCTTGTTCGGAAGAAGATGAAAAAATCGCAACATCTTCCACATCACCTCAATGGAAACATGATGTTTTCCTTAGTTTCTATGGTAAAGACACTCGAAAGAGTTTTACGGATCATCTATATGTTGGTTTAAAACGGAAAGGCATTCTCGTCTTCAAGGATGGTGAAACACTCAAGCGAGGAGAATTCATTTCTAAAGAGCTTTTGAAAGCAATTCGAGAATCCATATACGCAATCATCATTATTTCGAAAAACTATGCATCTTCCAAATGGTGCCTCATGGAACTTGCCGCGATCGTTGAATGGGCTAAAAATACGGAGCTCACAATTTTGCCCATTTTCTATCACGTGAATCCTTCTGATGTAAGAAATCTAACAGGGTCTTTTGGAAAAGCTTTCGCTTCCCATAAAAACAACCCCAAGGTTGGCGTCAAGAAGATGCAGAAGTGGAAAAATGCTTTTCAAGAAGTCGGCAATATCGTCGGATGGGCTTTACATGACAGGTAACATTATTTACATTGACGCCTGCCAAACATAAGTTGGAAACTTTGAGAAAATAACTATTATATATGTTAATAATTGTTAAAACGTTTATCGTGGTCTAGTCTGAGGACCCAAGTGTTCCTAAAGAGAAAATTCTGAAGATAAATTAAGTGTAATTTTATTTTCTCTACAACACATGAGTATGGGCTAAAACGTATTGTCTGTCTGTGCCTATTAATGTCTCGTAAATATTATTACTTGTCTATCAATTTACAGGTACGAATCAGCGTTGATCCATGAAATTAGTGGAAATATATCTCGTAAGTTGAATTGTAGATTCTCACGTCATGATTACGAGAAATTTGTTGCTATTAACTCCCGTGTAGAAGAAATGATGAACTTAATGGATATGGAATCGAATGATGTTCGCTTCATAGGAATTCATGGGATGGGTGGCGTTGGTAAAACAACTCTGGCCGAAATAATTTATGATAGAATTTCTTGTCAGTTTGAAGGAAGTAGCTTTATTTCTTGTATTAGAGAAGAATCTAGAGCTCGTGGTCTAGCTTCTTTACAAAAACAACTTCTTTCTATGATCATGCAAGAAGAAATACATATATGGGATCATCACCAGGGAATCAAGGTGATAAGGAGCATGCTGCGTAATAAAAAGGTTTTTATCGTCCTTGATGATGTGGATAGTGAAAAACAATTAATGGCACTATCAGGGAGTCATGGTTGGTTTGGTCCAGGGAGCAGGGTGATTATAACATGCAGAGATAGTCATCTGTTGAGAACACATGAAGTGAATGATATCTATAAGGTTGAGCAGCTTGAAACTACTGAAGCTTTGCAACTCTTTAGTTTGTCAGCCTTCAAGCAAACCCATCCAATGGAGAATTACAAGGATCTATCTATGGACTTTGTGAATTATGCTCAAGGCCTTCCTTTAGCTCTAAAAGTTTTAGGTTCCTTCTTATTTGGGAGAACAATAGATGCCTGGAAAAGTGCTAGGGATCAACTAGAAGCAATTCCTAATACAGAAATCATGAACATACTTAAAATAAGTTTTGAGGGGCTGGAGGATTTGCAGAAAGAGTTGTTCTTGGATATGGCATGTTTGTTTCGAGGACAGTGGCTGGCAGATAACATATTTTTGCAGACATTAGAAAGTTTTGGTTATTATCCCGGCGTCAACATTGACGTTCTCATGGACAACTCCCTCGTAAGCATCTCAAATGGAATGTTGTTCATGCATGATTTGCTACAAAAAATGGGCCAGGCAATAGTTCGTCGCGAATGCCTTGAAGAACCTGGACGACGTAGTAGATTGTGTTGTCACGAGGATGTCTTCCATGTGTTGAAGAATAATACTGTAAGTTGATTAGTGTGGACATTCATATAAATAGGTACTATATTTTCATCCTAATTCTTCAGGTCAAAGATTTTCCCCATACCTGCTAATCCATTGTTCTTGGTTACTAGGGAACTGATGCAATTGAAGCCATAGTCCTGGATTTTTGCCCTGAAACGAATGATAGATTCAACACGAAAGCATTCTCAAAGATGAGGAAATTGAGATTTCTAAAAATCCATCATTCTCCAACTATAGAATGGCGTGGAGATCCTTTTGAATTCATGCCAACCTATGAGTACTTGCGATTCCTTGACTGGGTTGGATATCCTTGGAAATCATTGCCGAGCAGTTTCCAACCAAAAAATCTTACAGTACTAAGCATGCCTTGCAGCCGCATCAAACAACTATGGAAGGGGTTGATGGTAAGTTTTTCACTTGTATAAATACGTATTCTTCTTCATAATCCCCCTTCTTTCCCAAATATGTTAATAAATTCATATTTTGATCCAATTAACAGGTTTTAGACAATTTGAAGTACATTGATCTAAGTTATTCTAGGAACTTGATTGAAACACCAGATTTGACAGGAGCCCCAAATCTTGAGAAAATATTCCTTCCAGGTTGTAGAAGCTTGTGTAAGGTCCACCCATCCATCGGATTTCTCAAACGATTAAAAGCATTGAATTTAGATCATTGTGAATGTCTTAGAAGACTTCCAGACAAGTTCTGCTTGGAATCTCTTGAATTTTTGAGTCTTACAGAATGTTCAAGACTTGAGAAGTTCCCAGATATTTTGGGAGATATGAAATCTCTTGAGAGCTTAGTTTTTAGCGAGCCTACCAAAAAAGACATGCCATCATCATTTATGAGTTTCTCCGGGCTTCGCTATTTACATTTACAAGATTGCAAAAACATTTCAATTTTTCCCAGTTTTATCTTTAGTTTATCATATCTTGAGAGTCTTCGGTTGGATGGTTGGTCAAGACTGGAGAAATTTCCAGACCTGAGTAGGTTGGAATGCCTGACGCATCTAATGGCACTGGGAACTGCTATAACAGAAATACCATCCGTCCATCTAATCCCCAAAAGCATCCGTTCCTTCCATCTTGAAGGAAGAAAGTGGATGCCACATGAATCAAGAGATTTGCCCATCTTCATGAATGACTGCTATTTGTCAAAGCAAACCTCAGATCAGTATCAGATGGATGGCATGTATAAGTTAGACACAGAGTACTTTGATGTTGACAGCGAAGGAGAAAACAAATTACACCTGGCAGGTGGAGGTATTCGGATTTCATTCAATGCCAATGCGGTGAGTAACAAAATAGTTTTTTTTTTTTTTTGGGAAAATTTGCTCCAATTAACATCTCTTTTTGGGGGTTGTGTTTTACAGATGATATATGGGTGGTCGTTGGGATCAGGAATCCCGAAGTGGGTCCACAATAAAAGTAACGGCTCCTCCTTAAACATAGAGTTGGATGGTAATATGAAGGGAATTGGTTGTGCAATCTTTATTGTTTGTGATTATCATCAATTCCATTCCCCAGGAGGGGATTCAATATCTTCGTTATTCAAGGAATCGTTTTTCTATTCTTCACGTATGGAGTTTACATTTTGTTTTGAGACGGATGAAGGTTATGTAGAACATTTTTACTACTCCTTTGTGTTTCCTTCCAGCCTGGACGTCTCTTTCGTTAAGCCAATTGGATTATGGGCATATATACCGGCTCTGAGGTTTTTGGAACGCTCCAGATCGAATAATTTGGATCAACTGAGCTTCATTAAGATATTAATTACAGCAAAAATGCATAGCTTCCGCTCTCGTACTCCAATGGAAGTGAAAGAATGCGGGGTGCATTTTGTATGTCCAGATGATGCTAATTCAAAGTTCTATAATAGCATTGCTCCTTTTGGCAGTTCGAGATCTTCAAATTCAGATTTCCATCGACAATTTTATTTTACCTTGTACCAGAAACCTCCCGATTTTAGTGACGAGCTCGAAGTGTTCATAACATCCCAGCAGATTGATTAAGGGAATGCAGTCGATCGACCTCCCAAGCATTTCTTCTTTATCATGTTTCTGGTACGTACTTATGGTACCTCCGCCCTTCATCTTTAACTTACTACTTACTGAGTTGCATCTCCATAAAGCATGTAGTATAGTCATTTCTGCTTCTATCTATATAAAATATAATTAATGTTATGTGTATGGAAGTGATCAGGGAACCTTCGGCTGCATATCCATGGGAGAATACTTGACATGGAAGTCCTGCATGATGAGAAAAGAAGATTAGATTCAGCAGGAGTGTTCCTTTAAAGTTGAGTCCTTTTGAGCATTGGCTTGGCATTGTTGACGAGTTAGGAGTTGGGTCTCATGTATTGTCGGCTTTTCAAATTTAAGCACCACGACTTATCAATTCAAGGGAGCCCAAGAATATTATTATTACAAAAATATTATTATCATTTAAGCACCATACTTATGATCAATTTAGAGTCTCTAAATTTGATTGTGATCAATTAATTCTATAGTGAATTTTAAGGTGGTGGCCAAGTACTGAAGTGCTTTTTCTAGCTAGTAAAAGAAGTGGGAGTATAGCACCTGGCTCTGACCCTGGAATCGGAAGGCTTATAAGATGCCTGCCTGTTGAAACGATGAATAGCAATGACAAGTAACAGAGGAGAAATGACCAGCAAACGTTACTAGAGATCGGACGCTGTAGCCATTTTTGCATAATAAATTACATAAACCAGAAATGCACAAATGCATATTGTAGATGTCATTAGGAGCCATTGCTCTGAGGGGCTGAAACTTGATGTTCTTGATCTCGGGAATGAAGCCATTAGGACAAGTGTTTAGTGAGTGAATAGGGAGCGAGAGGATCAAGCTAGAACAATCCGAATACATATAGTCGTATACAATGTATATAAGATATATGGTCAAAAGATAGAAAGTATGAATAATAATACAGGGGTAGATGTGCTTTTGTATATATTCTGTGGACTTTTGCACTCTACATTCAGTGGGATATATGAATTATTGAATCTATAGTTTGAAACTTTTGCACTCTAATTTAACCAGCAGCCTTGCTGGCTTAGATTTAACAGATTCATTTGGAATCATGTGATCGTGGAATTTAGTATTCTCACATAGTATTAATTCTATTCATAATTCAATTACTGATCAGATAATTTATTGACATATATGCTGTAACATCCGGTATTTTAGTGTATTTTTAATTGAATGATTATTTGTTATTGATTTAAAAATTGATTCTCTTGTTTTAAATTCTTCATATTTTAGTGGGTTTATTTTTATGATTTTTAATTTGTGAAAATTAAATTTGACATGTTTTCTTAATATTAATAATTGTTATGCATTTAAATTTCTCTTTATTTTAAATTAATTTATTGTTGGGTTTAATTATTTTATTTTCATTTAATCACTACGTTTGAATTATTTTATTTAACTTGCTATTTTGAAATCATTTCCGTTGGATCATTTTTGTGACCCAAGATGACATGTGAGAGTTGGACCTCATTTCTTTCCCTACATTTTTTTTCTTTCTTTCCTCTTTTTCTTTTCTTCTTCTCTTTTCTTTTTCTCATTTCTCTCTCTCTCCTTTCCCATGCGCGAAGACCTTCTCTCCCTCTCCCCCGTGCGATTTCTTCTACTCATGCACCTAGCCCCCGTCGCGCGCCACCGTGTACCTCACCGCCCAGCCCACCTCCTTCTCCACCCTCCGGCGACCACCACCCTCCTTCCTTGTGCTCGCACGCCGCCATCGCGCCACCTCCAGCCACAATTTTTTCACCACTTCATCCTCGACCTCCCAGCTACCTAATGCACCAATCCTTGGCTCCAATCTGTCACCGGTGAAGCCCATCTATCTCCATCTCCGAATTGAGCATTTTGGCCTAAAACCACCGCCCACGCCGCCACCTACGGCCAACCACCACCACCACTAGCTTCACTGACATCTTTAAGCCCTTCCCTATCAATCTTTGGTCTTGGTTTGTCTCCATTCAAAAGTGGGTTTTTTAGACTTATGGCCACAATGCATTTTTCACTATTCCGTTGTTGTGCCACCACTTCTAACACTTCCGTGATCTTTCAAAAATTATATTACAGCATTGTATGTATTTTTCTAAAGAACTTTTGAGATTTAAATATATTTTCGCGCTAACTCATATTTACTGTGAATTGGTTGGTTGTGCCGGACTGAGTCCAATGAGTAAGGGGGTCTGTTGGATTGGATGATGGAGTTATTTGTGTGATTGGTTTATGCTATGAGATTTGTTGGCTGTTTCGGGTTTAAATATTGGTGTTTTGTGTTTGACGTGGGTTATGGTGGATATTAGTGATTTTAGGAAGTAATGGTATATTTTGAGATTATGATGGTTTTAAGTTTTGAAGAATTAAAATAGGTTATAATTTTTTAATTTTAATCATAATTCTTCTCATTTCATCTTAATTGATATTATCTTCAAAAATAAACGAGCCCCCCAAAACTTACTAAAGTGGGAGGAAGCGGTCCAAGCGGAGCTGCGCAGAACCATCTTATAAATTCCTAATAAAATATGTAATCATGCATTCTTCAATTTCTTTTAAGCGGTTGGGTTGGAAGCCATCTGGAAATCATCACCTGCAACAAATTAACAAAGACTTCCTTCCAAGTCCATTTGTAAAATAATATGAAATATTTCTTATATAAACCGGAAGGCGCAACACACTAGTGCATTGAGTTTAAAAAAAAAAAAAATTCACGTGTGCTGCAGCTTTTGACTGATGCCCATAACTGTTCAAATAATATATATTATAGCTTTTTTCCAAAAGGCAATGTTCATAAAGCATGATAGATATTTGTTTATTTCTTTATGGTAGCTGCATGCCACTAATCTCTTCCAGGACTAAAATTAATGAGATGGGTAATGATATTCTTACATTTTTTTTTATTATTTTATTATTCAATTTTTTTTTCTTTTTACCAGCTATTTTTATCTAGATTAAAAATTTTAGAATATAAATTTCTTGGATAATTTATATGAAAATAAATTCAATCAATCAACGTAATTATGTAAATTAATTAAAAATAAATTTAATTTTATAAAAATTTACTCAAAGATCAAAAGGTTAATTTTTATAAAATTGAATTTATTTTTTATTAAATTACATTAGTTGCTTAAATTTATTTATTTTTAAATTATATAAGAAGATCATGTTATGTTATGAGATTTTTAATCTAATTAATTCAAAGAACAACAAGAAAATAAAATTAATTAGAGAGTAAAATAGTAGTAAAAGAGGTATAAACGTATCATTATCTAATTAAGATATAGTACTAGTTTATTAATTAATGGTGTCACCGGCAAATAGAGTCAATCAGGCAAGGATTTGTCGTTCAGACGTTTGATAGAATGTTTGATGACAAATCATAAGATATATGGTTTTGCTTTTTCGATGTTTTGACCACCCCGGCGCTGACCTAGTCCATTTCTTATTTAATGAATAATAATTCTGTCATTGCACCTTGGCGTATGGGCGTGCTTTAATAAAATATAATTCTGAAAAGGATCTTCCTACTCGTACTCAAAAAAAAACTTAAAAAGAAAAACGTACAACACGTGAATGCAATTGACAAAGTTGAGGTCTTTGTTTCTACACTTGCTTTTCTATCACTCGGTTTCTTTTACCTTTTGAATTTTCTCATTTATTTTAAAAAAAAAATTAAAATATTTAAATATGTTAAAAGATATAAAAATAAAATTTATATCACGCCTAACTGTTAAAGTTGAACGACATACTAGAACTAACCGTTTTTACATTTTCTTTTATTTTCTTCACTTTTCCGTTTTTGTTGACCTTGTTGTTTATTTTCTTCTTTTGTCAACTGTCATGCGCGTGGGATTATAATTGTACGCTTTCATTCAAGTACAAAAAAAACATTTCTAGAAATTATTTGTTGCAGCCATGTAATTAAGGTAGTGATAGGGTTGCTACCTATTACTATCTATTTATTATTTATAATTTATATGAAATTTATTTTTTTTATCATTTTTTTTAAGTATTTTTTTAACATTATTAATCATTAAGAAAAAATTTGAAAAATATATAATTTTATTAATAATTACTTCTTTAACTATTAAATAAAATTAAAAATTAAATATAAATAAATAATAAATAAATAGTAAAAGAATAATAACTTTATTATTATCTTTCTATAAATAAAGAGGCTAGCCGTACTGAAGAGACCAGAGCTGAAAAGTTTCAAGTTATTTAAAAATATTTCGTTAACCATTTAATAATAATAATAATAAATAAATAAATAAACAACCTTCGGTTGGCTTTTCTCGGTAAAATAATGTTAGTATGCCTCTTTATTTTCTATTCAATGCATAGAGAACCAAATTGATCAATTTCTATTCAATGCATTCCAATTTCCTAAACCAATTTGAATTTGACTTATTCTTAGTTTCGTTTAGATAATGAGATGAGGTGAGATGAGATGAAATAAAAATTAAATAAAATATTATTATTATTTTAAAATTTTAAAAAAAATTAAATTTTTTATTACATTTTACATAGAAATTTAAAAGAAATTAATAATTAAAAAAATAAAATGAAATAAAGCTGAAACACTTTCATTATGCCTTTATATATATATCCCTTATATCTTAAAAGTGGCTATAAGATCTATAGTAATGAACAGTGATTCATTGGATTCAACGGCATCGTCCTCTTCTATCGTTCATTTCCTTTCATTTCAGTCACATTTTTACATCTCAATTGAATGTTAAATGTCTGGTTAGCTTTTCTTCGACAGTCCAAAATATCTAGCCTTATAAAAGAGATGGAATGCAAGATATTTCTACATCTGCAGACGTTTCGAGTTGAGGAAGAAAGATTTCTTCCGGTGTTGTTTGAGAGTTTTCTTCTCACCGTTTGGTATGCAAAAATTCCTAATTTCACTTCTGCATGTTGTTTTTCATCTTTCTCGCATATTTGTTTCCTCTGTTTGTTTTCGGTTTGACGAGAGGAAGAGAGAGTTGTCGTCTGCGTGTTAATGGTAGTGTGCGACGGAGAGGGAAAGGGAAGTTCGTGGTCGCCGGGTCTGGTAGAGATTGTCGCCGGTGTGAAGTGGTGGAGGTCTGGTGGCCTGGGTGGCCGCCTACGGCGGCGCTGGTTGAGAGAAATGGGAGAAACCCATTTCGGATGTGTTTCCGCGGGAGAGACCTAGGGCTACGCGTGGGGGACATCGTTGGTGGCTGGGTTGGTCGCCGGCGTGAGGGGGAGTCGGCTGTGGTGGTCGTGACGGTAGGTGGCCGCGTACGGCGGCGCCGGTTGAGAGAAATGGGAAAAACCCATTTCGGATGGGTTTCCGCGGGGGAGACCTACGGCTGCGCGTGGGGGACATCCATGGTGCCTCGGGTGGTCGTCGGCGTGAGAGGGACTCCCCGGTGGTGGCGGTGAGATTGGCCGGCGCACGGCAGCGTCGCGCTGGGCTGAAGCAAAACTGACGGTGAGGAAGTTCGGGCCACCGAGAGAGAACCTGAGGAAAAAGAAAAAAAAAATCATTATAAATTCAATAAAAAAATAATATATGTTGAAAAATATTTAATTATTTGTTATTAATAAATAATAGTCAATTCTTTCTTTTTCATAGGAATGTTTAGATAGAAAATAACTTTAGATGAAAAAATCAGTAATGTTCCTAATAACATAGTCAATTCTTTCTTTTTCTTTTTATTTTTTATTTTTTTACATAAAACTGAATATATATAATATAATGTACGTAGGAATGTTTAGATAGAAAATAACTTTAGAGGTTTAATTCAAGCATGTATAGGACTTTATTATACCTATGATGTTTTATGTAATAAAACTTCTTATTTAACAAATAAATGGAAATAATATCAAAGTTGAGATTTTGAATTTTAACTTGAGAATCCTAAGTTGAATAATTGCAAATGAAATGTTAATTATATATAGGTCAAGACAAAAACATCTTTCAGTTAATGTGACACATCAAACAGATGTTGGCCCAAGAGAGTAAATCTTATCATTTAAATTATGCAGATGATATCCTCTATACACATATTTAATAATAAAATAACTCTTAATATCATGATGCAGAAGAAATATATCACCAACAACACAATTAATCCATAAATATATTTTACATAGAAAATATGGACTCAATTGTTCGAATCTTGAATATATATATATATATATATATATATATATATAACTGCATTTTAATTATATATGAGCCATACCAATTATATCATCGTATTTAAATGAGGAATGAGTCAGCTAATTTGCTTGATGCAATGAACCCATCACCGAGGTTATAGATAAGATCAGTATCATAGTAAAAATCATTATAAATTCAATACAAAAAAATAATACAAGTTAAAAAATATCTAATTATTTGTTATTAATAAATAATAGTCAATTTTTTTTTTCTTTCCATAAAACTGAATATATAATATAATGTAAGTAGGAATATTTAGATAAAAAATAGCTCTAGATGAAAAAATCAGTAATGTTTCTCTAATAACATCAATATTAAAAATCATTATAAATTCACTACAAAAAAATAATATATGTTGAAAAACATCTCATTATTTATTATTAATACATAATGTTTAGATAGAAAATAAATCTAGATGGAAAATTCAGTAATGTCCCTAATAACATCAATATCATAGTAGACAAATAAATATAAAAAAATTATCTGCATGTCAACTATTTTGAAACAAATAAAATTTCCAGCATTCTCATCTTAAATGGATTCATTTCCAATAGCTAAGAATTAATCAAACAGAATATAAAAAAAAAAAAAAAAAAATTTAATGACTTCAAACCCAATGTATTTAACCATCAGTATATGTGCAATGATTGGTAGAATTACTCCATGGTGTCAAAAATTAATAATTATAAGCTATTGCATATTTAATATAAATAATATAAAAAAAAACAATTATATAATATTTAGTCGTTTAAAAAATAAACTGTAATTTGAATTAGTTTGTCTTCCAAATTTACTTGAACTTATAGTTTGTTTAAACTTATTACTATTTAAATTAGTAGTTTCTAATTAGAATAATCTATATTATTCGCATAGACCTTATCATTAAATTCTCTTCTTCTATACTATATATTTATATTTTAGAATAATTAAATACAGGGCAAACGTGCCTCGCACGTAACTTCACCGCTAATATATATATATATATATATATATATATAATGTGGGGTGATGAGCGCTTGGAAGCCCCGTACCTGGTAAGTACGTACGTACGAGGTTTTGGTGGATAATAAAATATGTAATCTGGAAATTAAAGTAAGTACAGCGCTTGTTGTGCGCAGCTCAGCTTCCTCCCATGCATGCCTTTTTACTAAGTGAACACAAACTGATCGATTTTAATCGATGCATTCCATGGCCGATAGATAGATGATGTTGCATCTACTTTGAACTTTCCTGCTCAGGTTGACCGGGTACGTACTAGCACTCCATGGCTAGTTTCTATATATACATACAGATCACCTCATCATCTCTTCACTGATCTTCTCCCTCTCGCATTGCATTCATGGCCACTCAAACACCATCTTCATCTACTTCCGAAGATATTAAGAAAAGAAAAAGAGACAATTCATTTTGTTCGGAAGAAGATGAAAAAATCATCATAACCTCTTTCTCACCTTCAGCTTCCTCGACGCCTCGATGGAAACATGATGTTTTCCTCAATTTCTATGGTAAAGACACTCGCACGAGTTTTACGGATCATCTATATGTTGATTTAAAACGGAAAGGTATTCTCGTCTTTAGGGATGACGAAACACTCAAGCGAGGAAAATGCATTTCTCAACAGCTTTTGCAAGCAATTCAAGAATCCCAATACGCCATTGTCATTTTTTCACCAAATTATGCTTCTTCCAAATGGTGCCTCATGGAACTTGCCGAGATCGTTGAATGGGAGACAAAGATGAAGCTGATCACAATTATTCCTATTTTCTACCATGTGAATCCTTCAGACGTAAGAGAACAAAGAGGGACTTTTGCAGAAGCTTTCAACGCGCATGAAAAAGATCCCAAGGTAGACATCAAAGAGATTGATACGTGGAGAAATGCTTTCAGAAAAGTCGGCAATATTGCCGGAGAGCACATACATGACAGGTAACATTTAAGATAACTTGGAAACTTTGAGAAAATAGCTAGTAATGTAGTCAACACTACTAGTACTGTTCATGTTATTGTTATTATTAGTCATGTTGTTATTAATATGATCTATCTATCTATCTATCTGCTTATTACAGTTTTAATTTTTCTACTAAACAACGCTAAATATTCTAATTATAAGTTAGAGTTTTTTTTTAATTTTTTTTTTGTTCGTGCCTATTTTGGCCTCTTCTATATTAATTGCTCTATCAAATTACAGGTACGAGTCAACAATTATACAACAAATCAGTGGAATAATATTCTACAATTATACAATGCTAAATATTCTAATTCATGATTCCCAGAAACTTGTTGGAATAAGCTCTCGTGTAGAGGAAATGATAAAGTTATTGGATATGGAATCGAATGATGTTCGCTTCTTAGGAGTTCATGGGATGGGTGGCGTTGGTAAGACAACGCTGGCAGAAATAATTTATGATAGAGTTTCTTGTCAATTTGAAGGAAGTAGCCTTATTTCTTGTATTAGAGAAAAATCTGGTACTCGTGATCTAGCTTCTTTACAAAAACAACTTCTTTCTATGATCATGCAAGAAAAAATACACGTATGGGATCATCACCAGGGAATTAGGATGATAAGAAGCATGATGCGGAATAAAAAGGTTTTTATCGTCCTTGATGATGTGGATAGTGAAAAACAACTCATGGCATTATCAGGGAGTCAGGATTGGTTTGGTCCAGGGAGTAGGGTGATTATAACATGCAGAGATAGTCATCTGTTGATAACACATAAAGTGAATGATATCTATGAGGTTGAGCTGCTTCAAACCGCCAATGCTTTGCAGCTCTTTAGTTTGTCAGCCTTCCACAGAACCCATCCTCCACAGAATTACGAGGATCTGTCTATGGATTTTGTGAATTATGCTGGAGGCCTTCCTTTAGCTCTTAAAGTTTTGGGTTCCTTCTTATTTGGGAGAACAATAGATGCATGGAAAAGTGCCAGGGATCAGCTAGAGGCAATTCCTAATAAAGAAGTTATGAATATACTTCAAATAAGTTTTGATGGGCTGGAGGAATCGCAGCAAAAACTGTTTTTGGATGTGGCATGTTTTTCTCGTTTTGGAGTACAGTGGCTAGAAAACAATTTTAAGGAAATATATCCGGACATCGACATTGAGGTTCTCGTCGACAAGTCCCTCATAAGCAAATCATGTATGGGAATGTTGATCATGCATGATTTACTACAAAAAATGGGTCAGGAAATAGTTCGTCGTGAATGTCCTGAGGAACCTGGACGACGTAGTAGACTGTTTCGTGTGGAGGATGTCTTTCACGTACTGAAGAATGATACTGTAAGTTGATTAGTGTAGAGACTAATATAAAAAGGTATATTTTCATCCTAATTCTTGCTAACCTGTTTTTCTGGGTTACATGTAGGGAACTGATGCAATTGAAGGCATAGTCCTCGATTTTTATTATCCTAAAGCGAAACATAGATTCATTAACGCCAAAGCATTCTCAAAGATGAGAAAATTGAGATTTGTTAAATTCAATCATTTTGGATATATAAAATGGCGTGGAAATCCTTTAAAATACATGCCAACCGATGAGTTGCGATTCCTAGAGTGGTTTGAATATCCTTCGAGAAATTGGCCGACCAGTTTCCATCCAAAAAATCTTACTGCACTAAGCATGCCTGGCAGCCGCTTCAAACGACTGTGGAAAGGATTGATGGTAAGTTAATATACGTATTCTTCCTTTTCCAAATAAGTTAATATATTCATATTTTGGTCCAACCAACTACTTGTTTGTTTATAACAGGTTTTAGACAACTTGAAGTACTTAAATCTGAGTGATTCTGAGAACTTGATTAAAACACCAGATTTGACTGGAGCCCCAAATCTTGAGATAATAGACTTTTCAGGTTGTACAAGCTTGTGTAAGGTCCACCCATCCATCGAAGTGCTCAAACGACTGCAAGAATTAAGAATGTCTGGCAGCCGAATCAAACAACTATGGAAGTGGTCGGTGGTAAGTTTTTCATGAAAACTTATTAATAAATACGTATTCTTCTTAATAATCCCACTTCCTATCTTTTCCAAATAAGTTAATATTTCATATTTTGATCCAATTATTAACTACTTGTTTATAACAGGTACTTTTAGACGATTTGAAGTACTTGAATCTGAGTTCTTCAAAGAACTTGATTGAAACACCAGACTTGACAGGAGCTCCAAACCTTGAGAAAATAGACCTTTCAGGTTGTAGAACCTTGCGTGAAGTCCATCCATCCATCGGAGTTCTCAAACTATTAAAAGAATTGATTTTAGATAAGTGCGAATGTGTTAGAAGACTTCCAGATAAGTTCTGCTTGGAATCTCTTGAATTTTTGCATCTTGTCGAATGTTCAAGACTTGAGAAGTTACCAGACCTGAGAAGGTTGGAATGCCTGACGCATTTTGAGGCTTGGGGAACTGCTATAACACAAATACCATCTGTCAATATGATCCCCAAAAGCATCCGTTCCTTTCGTCTCGGAGGAAGAAAGTGGATGCCACGTAAATCAAGAGATTTGGCCATCTTCATTAATGACTACTCTTTGCCGAAACAAAGCTCATATCCCACCTATGATATCGAATCACTTGTAGAAGATGAGATGGAAGGAATGCTTGAGGTAGAAGAACTGTATATTAATTTTGGCGAAGAAAGCGAACATTGGTTGGACATCGTCTTTGCCGAAGTGGTGACTCTCTCTCTCTCTCTCTCTTCTTTAGAAAAGAACACGCACATAAATATACGGGGAGAGGGAGAAAATAGCTCAATATTTGCAATAATTTAGAGCATTTTCAATAGCTTTTTTTATCTTATCCTTTAAAATACATCATTAAAATATTTTTTTATTTTACATATTAACTTTTACAATATATCATACATCAGCTTCTCTATTTTTTCTTTATATCATTTAAATATCATACTTCTTAATATTTTTTATTTATTTCAAATATTTTCTCTGACTATCAATAATATCATCATATATTTTTATATTTACAATATATCTCTATATACAATATCATATAATTATATTCTTTTTTAAATTAATCTAGATCTACAAGCTAAACTAAAATATAAATTTATTTAAAAAATAAAAACAGACATTATATTTATTAGAAAATTCTCAAAGAATATTATGAAAACAATAAAGACACTACACAAAACAACCATTCTATTGTATACCCACCCTCTCATCCGAATAAGAATGAAACGTTAGTCATAGAATGTAGCTACACTCGAAAGTGCAGGATATTTTTTTTTAACGGTGGTACCATGAAATGTTAAATATTTTGCCATAAAATGAGAGAAAAATGTTGAAATGAAAATATAATAACTTTCAAGCAGTGGGAAAAGAAACTTAGAGGAGAGAGAAATTAATTTAAAATATTTTAAAATTGTGAACAGTATCCTTTACCTCTAACAGGATTACTGAAATACGACATCAATTGAAATGAACTTTTGAGCAACTTTTTTTATATTTTACAAAAAAAAAAATTATATTTTACAAAATCCATTATGAATGCTCATGTCTTTTTTGGGATTGTTTTTACAGATGATACGTGGGTGGTCATTGGGATCTGTAATCCCGAAGTGGGTCCACAATACAAGTAATGGCTCCTCTGTAAAGATAGATTTGGAGGGTTATACTAATCTGAAGGGGATGGGGTGTGCTTTCTTTATTGTTTGTGATTTTCATGATCAATTCCATACCCCACTGGCGACTTCAGTTTCTTCGTTATTCAAGAAACCGTATACACATGTGGGTTTTAGACTTTGTTTTGAGACGGATGAAGGTTCTCTAGAAGATAATTCCTTTTACTACCTTAGGTTTTCAGCTCAAATGGACACTGTCTCTTTCGTTAAGCCAATTGTATTCTGGGCGTATATACTGGTTCCACAATTTTTGGAATGCTGGAAATCAAATAATTTGGATAAACGACAGAGCTTCATTAAGATTTCAATTACAGCGAAAATGGAGAGTTTCAACTCTGATTTTCCAACAAAAGAATTAGAAGTGAAAGAATGCGGGGTACATTTATTATGTCCGGATGATGCTGGTCTTGGTTTGGGATCAAAGTTAGATTCATATGGTCGATTTTATTCAGCATGGAAGTGCGGCATGACGAGAAATGAAGATTAGATTAAGCAGGAGTACTCCTTTAAAGCTGTTTCCTTTTGAGTGCTGGCTTGGCATTGTTTGTTTTGGGAATAGAAGATGTTCACCATTTTGTACCTGAAACCTCTCCATTCCATTGACGATGTTAAAAATCTCAGATTGATCAAGGGAATGCAGTCAACCACCCAAGCTTTTCTTCTTTGTCATGTTTATGCTATCTCTCATGTCCTTCATCTCAGACTCGGATCTCTATAAAACATGCAGTAGTTTAGTCATTTCTGCTTCTATCTGTTTTTAATATGAAAAATATGATTAAATGTTATGTGCATGGAAGTGATCATCAGGGAACCTTCAGCTGCCAAAACGTGGGAGAATACTTGACATGGAAGTGCTGCATGAAGATTCGATTCAGCAGGAGTCCTTTGTATAAGCTATATATTCTTTTGAGTGTTGGCTTTGGTATTGTTTCTTTGGGAATAGAAGATGTTCACCATTTTAATTACAAGTTAAGAGTCAGTCTGTAGTGTCGACTTTCCAATTGGTTTGTTGCGACGCCTCATTCAACCATGAGTTATCAGTTAATAAAATATTATTATATAAGAGATTTTTTCTTTGAGAGATCGAGAATTCCTCTAATACCCGATCTAAAAAATCTTTCTAAAAGAAACAAGAAAAGAAAAAATGGTGCGCCACTAAATAATTTTTTCTTATAAACTCGTACACACAAGTAAAATAAAAGGCAAACGTACAGCTTTAATACCAATTTATAATACAGAGGAGCACACGTCTCGGCTGCTGCCGCAGCTAAGCTCCTCAAATCGTTTTTTACAATTGACATGAAATCCTACATAAATGATAGGAAAAGAGGAACATCAAAATCTCACTTTCTTTTGACCTAGAAACTCCTTGCAATTACAAAGGAATCAAGATACCGTCCGCCCATAACACAAACAAGCAAGATAGAGATTCTTTTGCCACTTTTCCTGCACATAAACAAGAAGTACAGAAGAAAAATTTAGTGTATCACGTCTCAGAAAAGGTACAATGAATCTGCACCTCATACAAATAATCTCACCCAAGAACAATATACTCCCCCACACATTTACCTTAACATGGGTGCTCGGAAATTGGGATGTACGTAAGGTCTCTTGCGTTTCATCACCAGGTTTGCGCCTAGGCACACTCAAAATGAGGGCAGCTTGATCCCAAGTGGCAGCTGTCGATGTAATTCGGTAACCACTGTCCCAACGCCTATGGATGCCCTCACTTGGATAAAGAAAATCAAGCTCCACAACCTTATACAAAGCAGTGACAGCACAGGTCAGAGATCCCGGGGGGAGGGGGGGGGGGACAAAAGCAACCATGCCAATTTGTCTTCAAATGTGAAGAAACAATGTTGAAAATATGATCGATTTGTCTACCAACTAGTTTACACCCTAGATCACGTAGCAGAATTCAACATAAGCAGCCAAGTCCATCATCTTAAGTTGTTTCAAATTTATTTGGTGAAACATTTACACTAAATCAAGCAGAGTGAAAAGTAACGTCATGAAAATTCCAACTTTTATCTCCTCACAGATTTCCGACAAGTCAAATTAACATTTACAAGCCAATATTAAGTTACGTCTCCTAATTAAATAATATAATATATATAATCAAATTAGCAGTGTAAATTTAAACTGAAAAACCAGACCGAACCGGTTGGTCCAGTTTTGAACCAATCCGGTCTGGGACCAATTCCTATATTATGAAAACCGGCCGTACCCAATCCGGTTCCGGTTCCATAGATTCCGGGACCGGACCAGTTGGGAAAAAATATATATATATAAATTAATTTATATAATTATATATGAAACTTTTATATATAATATATATAATTAAATATCATATATGAAATAATTTCATATTATAATTTATAAATTATAACATAAAATGTTAATATTAAATATGAACATTTGTAATTTGTTTGATCATATGTTATTAATATAATTAGATTTAAGATAATATTATTATAATTTATAAAATAAAAGTTTAATCTTAAAGATGAAAATTTAATTGATCATATGTTTTAAATATAAAATATATATATTAAATTATTAATAACATTTTATCGAAGTAACATTTTATCATAAGTTTTTTACATTTTAAAAAAACCGGTAAACTGAACCGGACCAGAAACCGGAGGTACCGAAACCAGTACATACCGGTTCGGTCATAAATTTTGTCCAAGACTGGACCCGTTACACCCCAAAACTCAAAGAAAAAGAAAAAAAACCAAAGAAACACTAAGAACACAAAAGGGCAGCTTGTCTTTCACTTTCACCACATTTTTGTAGGAACACAGAAAAATTAAAGTGAGAACAGATTATGTTGTACATAGAACAAGCAAAATCAACCTGATCACTGAAGCCAGCATTACGAGACATGACAACACCCCAACGGCTCCCGGCAGTTGCCATTGATGTCACATGGAACCCTTCCCTCCACTTCTTGTTTATCCACTTGAAGGGGAAAGAATCGCTCACTTTGTAAGACTGCTGAGTGTATTGGGTGCCTGCAAAAATTTAGGTCATAACTTCAAAACTTAGTAGCTGAGGATGAATGCCATCAAGTAAAACCAGCATACCGCAGTTGTCCCAAAACTTCCTAACGCACGAGAAAATAATCTTTTGACCAAAACAAACCACCAAACAGTATGCCTCTCACAAAGTTCTCATTAGAAATGACATAAGATGCACCACTTTTTCCAAGACAATGTGAATTATAGTCTTGGATTGGTGTTGTTTGTGTAAAAAGAGCGGAGAATCCATCAATCATCTACTAATACATTGTGAGATTGCCATGACTTTGTGGAATGACTTTTTTGCTGGGGTGGGTGTTGCTTAGCTGATGCCAAGACGGGTGATCAACCTCTTAGCTTCATGGAAAGGTATCCAAGGCACTTCTTAGATTGCCGCAATTTGGAAGATGGTACCAATATGCCTATGGTGGGGTCTTTGGAAGGAGAGGAACGAGTGTAGCTTCAAAGATCATGAGCAGTCATCAGATGAACTCAGAAAAAAAAAATTTAACTAGTTCCAATGGTCGATTGTAAGATTTAATGGCATGACCATTCACGAATTTCTTGTATCACTAGAACATCACTCCTAGGCATTACTCTTGTATATAACCCACGTACTTGGGTTTTTGCCTATTCTTATGATCAATAAAATCTTATTTATGAATCAAAAATACATATCTAAGGCTTAATGGGATGAGATTCTTTCTAGGCTTGGTATTGCGTGGGTCATGCCTAGGAGGGTGGTTGACTTACAATCATGTTGGAGAGAAATTCAGGATAATCGTCAAATTGCGGCCATTTGGAAGATGGTGCCTCCAAGCTTAATGTGGTGTGCTTGGAACGAAAGGAATGGTCACTGCTTTGATAATAGGGAACATTCGATGGGAGGGTTTAGGGACTTTTTCTTTCATATATTGTTACTTTGGGCTTCAGCCATTGTATTGAATGGGACTAATTTTAATGACTTTTATGCCAATTTTCACAGTGCTTAGCTTGTAATTAGGTTCACCTCTTGTATACTTCCCATGTACTTGGGCTATGCCTAATTATGTGGATTAATAAATTCTTCTTACTTATCAAAAAAATATATATATATATCTAATAAAGTAAACAAACCTTTAGACATAACCACAAGGGAGCTCCCATTGTTGGCACCAGCAATAGAACTGATGTAGTAGTTCTTTTCCCATTGTTCCATGATCCATTCCTGTGGATTTGGAACAACAAATTTAATTTTTATTTCATGATAATATCCCCTGAGATGATAACAGATTATAATATGTGTGTATGCATGTGGCAAGGAATTTCACCTTGTGCAAGAAAAAAGATGACAGCTCATAAACTTGGCTTGTAAAACCAGTTCCAGCATCCATGATAAGTGCCCAGAGATTGGAACAAGATGCCACACAACTTATAAGCAGGCCATCTGCAATCCCTCTCTCCACATGTTGCGCCAGCCTTGCATCAGCTACATTATAATGGTACCTAAACATTAAATAAGCGAGAAGGTCATTTTCTTTTAGATAAGTAATAAGCGAGCAGGTCATAAAGCAACTAAATCTGTGATCCCCTATGACTGTTCTTTACAACAAAGCAAATACATAAAAATGGTATGTTAATTTTTTCTAACACCAAAGCTTTCTCCAGCAAGGAAACAATGATGAGGTGATTAAGTCTTCAAACCAAACCAGGGATCACAGAAACCAAAAGGCCAGGTGACCCCAAAGGTAATCCAACAGCAAAGGTCTTGCACCCTACAAGTCCATCTCCTCAATATGGTTCCAATTCCATTCTCAGTACCATAATTTCAGTCAGTTTTGAACCATGGCTTTTTTCTTTTTCTTTTTTGAAAGAGGATGGTACCTCCATGATTTTATTAATAACCTTGGCTTTGATGGGTAATAGAATTTCTTTATTAGTATGGTGCTCACTTAATCAATTAAATGACCCTATCAGGCTTAGCTTAGTATGGGGAACCCTCTTGTACACTACAGTCGCGCTTTTTAGGCTATTTATAACACTACTCTTACACATTAAAAAGCAGGCTTATCTTGACTCTGTTTTTTTTTTACAAGTAATAAGAGAACTATCATTAAAGTGCAAAAGGCACAATCTAAGTACACATGACATACAAGGTTTTATTAATCCAAATTCTATCTTGTCAATAATTTCTAGTTACTCCATGGGGACTCCTACGGCACAGCACGATAGATTGAAGTGGAGGTCTAATGCTCACAAGAAATGAGTCGGGAGTGCTGTTGGATACTGTGTCTAGGGATATTGTGGCTCCCTTGGCCTCTCTTCCTCCAATAGCAGATTGGATTCTGCCTAAAGTTAAAGAGATTCAACAGTTCGTGAAAATTTCCCATGGAGGATGTGAAAACCAATTTAAAGAATTAATTACTGCTATCAAGACAAGCCACTCACTTGAAGCCAAATCAACTTTCAAGAAAAGCAAGGAGTTACAGCGTCTCTTTTCGACAATCAACTACGACGCTAAAGGTAATAGCTCAACTAGAGGGAAGTCTAAAGGGAGGGCATTGTGAAGACGGGAAACAAGGGGTTGGGGTGGGGTTTTTGGGCAGAGTTTTAATTCTACAGAAAACAAGGAGTTGGGGTCAGGCTTGGTGTATTTTAGGTTGCTTTTCACGGGCTTTTTGGGTTATTAGGGGTTTTCTATTATGGGCAAGGTGTTCTCTTGTATACATCAGTGTACTTGGTTACACCTTTTGATATATATATATAATATTTTTACTTATCAAAAAAAAAAATGCTCGATTAAGGTGTACTATAAAATTTTATCAACACAAGATCATGCTCCATTCCCATGGAAGAATATTTGGAGGTCTCGTGTGCCTTCTAAAATAGCTTTTTTTTTTGTATGGAATGCTGCTCTTGGGAAGATCTTGACCACGAACACTTTGAGGAAGAGGGAATGTACCATGATGGATTGGTGCTATATGTGTAAAAAGAATGAAAAATCTGTAGATCATCTCTTATTGCATTGTGAGGCAACAAGAATGTTGTGGGATGAGATCTTCTAGAGGGTTGATATTGCTTGGGTGATGTCTTTGAGGGTGGTGGATTTATTGGGCTGTTGGAGGAAGATGCAAGGTTGTCGTCAAGTAGTAGCCGTATAGAAGATGATCCCGTTGTGCATCATGTGGTGTATTTGGTCGGAAAGGAATGCACATTGCTTTGAAGACAAGGAAAGTACAATGGCGGAGTTGAAGAATTTTCTCCACACATTATTGCTTTGGTTTTCCGCTATTGTACTAAATAGGGACAATGTTCATGATTTCTTGTCTTTAACTTATCGCTCTTAGAATGTATTTAGGTGGTTTTTTGTATACTCTATGTGTATACGGGCTATGTCTATTTCATTCATATCAATAATATTTATTTCTTACTTATCCAAAAAAAGGAAATTATTGACGAGAGGAGGCCCACTGCCATTTTACATTAAATCTGGCACCAAGCACAATCTTTCATGAACAAATAAAGTGATGTTTGATAAAAGGATACTATATAAGCCAATAGCAGCAAGGTTAAACACCAGAAACTTTGAAGTCAGATCCAAAGGTTCTCTCTTTCCATTCAAATAAACCTGCCAAACCTTGAAAGCTGAACATCCAACACTTTCTTTCATCAGCTGCTCGATAGTTAATCTCAGAACCAAGTTAGGAGGCACAAGTTTTTTGATAAGTAAATAAGTATCTTTATTGAATAGAATGAAACTAGGCAATGCCCAAGTACACAGGAAGTAAACAAAGTGAGACACCTAATTACATTCTAGTGAGCTGAAAAGAAGATAGAAACTCATGGACATTCCCACCCTTCAATACAATAGCAGAAAACCACTGTAAAAGAGAGAACAGGAGGCACAAGTACGAAGGCACACATTAAATATATAAAATATTCATGCAGATTGCACTAGGGCTAAGATTTTGGGTAACATAAAGAAGTTGTTCTTAGATTTTCTCCTTTTATAAGTAAAGTTCTAAAGATTTACAAAGACTCATTCAAAAAATCCATAGTACTTGATACATAGAATTTTTTTTAATCAGTAAACAAGGTTTTATTAATGATGTTGACTTGATAAATAGAAAATACCACACAAACACCACTTGTGTCCCTAAAAGTTGCAACCAAGTCCCTCAATTATAGAATTTGTTAGACTTAAGTCCTTTTTCCAGCCACACTAATACTATTTTTTGTAAGATTATTTTATTAATGATCAAGAAAACAACGGACGGCATAATTGAAGTACGTGAGGGGTATCCAACAAATACACCTAGCGAGAGAGAGAAGAACATGTAGAGTAAAGCTAGAGAGACAAAGTTTGGCTGCCATCCAATAGTAGATTGCATTAAAAAGGACAGCCTGGAGGTCTTCAATGTTGCATTGGGTATCCTCAAAACTTGTTCATTGCTTTCCAAAATATCTCAGTGTGTTTGTTCTCAAACCACCCCTTCCAATATGCCAAAATATCTACACCACCTTTCTAGGCATCATCCAACTCAACCCAAAAAAAATAATTTCTTTTTTGATCGGTAACTCGACCCAAAAAAAATTAAAAACATTGAATTGTTCAATAAGTAATTCTTGAAATACTGAACTACGTGATCATTTAGCTTTGATTGGTAGGAATGTTCTATGCCATTCACGTTCAAGGATTCCAGAGAATTGTTTCATCTACGTGAATTGGCCACTTGGCGGAAGCACTAGCTGATTGACTCTTGCTCACTAATGCTAATATATAATGTCACATTTAGTAGCTGATATCGAATGACTTATTGATAATTTAGCAAAACTTCCAAAAAGAGAACCAACCGAGTTTAAGGCTAGTGACGTGATTCCAATAACCAGTCAAAACCATGCTCTTTTTTCAACTGATTATTCAATTAAAAATTTTTGTTTATAATTATTCAATTAATAAATCTTCCGAGTCTAAAATTTCTAATGCATATTTGGAGTTGCTGAAACTCAATTAGTTTCTCTGCCCGCCAAAGGGGTGGGTGTTTAATTGAGTGTGAGAGTGAGAGAGAGAGAGAGAGAGAGAGACCAAAAGCAAAATGTAGACCTACCTCTGTTTCATTGGTAGCCTAGCATTGTAAACTGAAATCCACTGTGTAGCAGGAACTCCTAAACGAACCTTCTTCTTGGGCTGCCCATCATCGTCCTCCTCAATATTCAACCTACCCCGTTTTTGACCAACCTGACAAACATATCAACAGCAGTTGCATAAAATATCTCTGAATAAAATAACTACAGAATCAGAATTTATCCCTAAGTTCATATATTACCAAAATTACCTTTTGAGCACCATCAGTGCTTATTGGCCTTAAAGCCGGATTAGGACCTATTAAGCCCTCGAACAAAGATATTAGCTTGGCATAGTTAGGCTCCTCATCAAATTTCATGTTCACCACAATCTCAAGAAATTGCTTAAGAGGTGGCGGGCAGAAGCAGCATAGCATTTCAGGAGAGGTTGCCATCTTTTTTTTGCAAACTAGAAATGATTTGTTATCTCCCTGTCAGGGAAAAATGGACAGAAATAAAGAATTCAAAACAGTCCCAAAAGCAACTCCAAAGACAATAACAAATACTCTAAACGCATGGTGTATGTGTTAGTACCTGATAGCCTTGCCAAGGCAACCTGCCTCGATGGAGAAAGATGAGTGTATATGCAAGAGACTCAAGATCATCTCTTCTACTAGCAGTTCTTCCCAGGTGAGCGTGAACACTAGCATATCGAACAGTTCCTCTGGCACAGAGAAGAAAAGGTATCAAGACCAGCCGTAAAATAGTTGTGTTGCAAACCAGTAGCCTAATGACAAAAAGATTCATTCACCTAAACATATCAGGACGTTGATCATATTCGACATGCTGTCCATTAGAGCTATCTCTCCACTTTGTTGCTGCAATCATGTATTGATAAAGATGACGTAAGAAAATGTGTAGAATAAATTAATTTGAGTGTAAGAATTACATGAAATTTACTCGCCTAATCCAAGGTCAACAAGAAACAACTTCTTCTCTTGTGGTGAAGATGGCTGCCCAAGTAAAAAGTTCTCTGGCTTGACATCACCATGGACATAACTAGTATCAAACAGATACATGATTACAAATTATGGAGATTAATATTTCACAATAAAGGACCATGAAACAAAGCTATTTGATGTAGTATTGCCAACATAAATTTTTTTTTTTTTTTTTTTGGGGGGGGAAAAAAGGGCAACTGAACCTTACAAAGTCAAAAAAAAAAACTATTACAATCACATACCCTCTTGCATGCATCTTCTCTAGAATTGATAAGGACTCAACTGCTATACAAGCAACCATTTCTGAGGACATCCTGTGTGTATATATCATTGTGTGAAAGATTTAGAAACAAGACATACATTTTGGTAGACAAGGAATGAAGAGAGGAAGAAGAAACATAGTTAAGACCAATAACATATACTTCTAAAATAAAGAAAAACAATGTTAGACTCTAAAAACAATTCATGTTCAAAAGATGCTTTTAACAACAATCAAAATTGAAGTAGCTTACTGTAGTAATTGTGGCCAGGAAAAAAAAAAAAAAACTAAAATAAGACACCCTGAAAACACAAGCTCAAGTGTGCAGGTGAACACAAACAAATGTAAATTTTTTTTTTTTATAATTAATAAGAAATTTTAGTACCAAAAATAGGCAAACCCAAGTACACAGGACGTATACAAAGGAAATACCTACTACACTCTAGAGGGCAGGAAAAAGAAGACACATACAAATCCAGAAAATTATCATCATTCGGTACAAGAGTCTTAGCCCACAAACACAGTACTAAAGAAAAAATAAGGTGAAATGTAAATAAGGTGAAAAACCAAACGTAAAATATTCCCCATAACGAATTAACCAAATTATCTTCATTTGTAGCAAGCTAAAATATGTTGAGATCTTTGCCTATCACAGGTGCCCCCTTCAAAAGCATGGACAAGATTTCCATCACCCCTCCTTTTTATATGGGTGGGTGTAGGAAAGGAATGAAGGGTGGATCATCATTTCACTTTTTGAAGATATATAGAAAAAATTGCAATTTTATAACAGTTCAAGATTAACAGTTTAAGATCAACTAGCTAGATAGGTGTGCTTCTTGTATACGTCTGTGTACTTGGATTGCGTCTTTTGCCTTTTTTTATCAAATTTATATTACTTCTCAAAAGAGATTATATTAAAAAAAGTAGGATACTCCATCCACCTGAATATTTCATAACCAAAGTGGCATAGGAGATTTTTATATTGATGGTCTGGCTGCGATTATTTAAGATGACAACCACCTGAATACAAGATTTCTTGATTTTCAAAGAGAATCCAAAAAACAAGCCTGTACAAAGTCCAAAATATCATCTTAAACTGAAACTATCACCACTATTAACCACTTTTTTGTTTCTTTCAGAAACCAGGAAGAAAATACAGTTAAAAGGAGAGAGTACAAATCGCTCTTTCTGCTTCATTACAATGTTAGCCCATAAAGGTCGTGGAAGTGATCTATAGTCCATAGTTCACTCATGCTTGGTTGCCGCTCCTGCATATGTCCCGTGTACTAGGGCTTTGCCTACCTATATCATCAATAAAACTCTGTTTACTGATCAAAAAAGTTCAAAGTCATATATTTTCGTGAAACGCCTTGTGGCTGGTTGCAGCATTCTTCGCCAGCAGAGCATATAGGCAGTAGAATTTAAATCACACAGTTTTGCAGTATAATTTGAATCATGATGATTTCACAGATGCTCTTTAATAGTTTTAAGGTATAAAATCAGGAGCTTTGGTACATCACAGTTGTGGATACCAACGATTCCTACTTTTAAAGACTCTTTTTTCTGCATAATTTACATCCTTTATTCCCCTTATTTTCTTTTGAAGTCAGACCCAAAGCGACGTCTACTTTTAATATTATAAACCTGTGACTTTGAAGGCATGATACTTAGTCTACTAAGATCTAAAAGTCTTTCCTTTAAAAAACTTAATTGAGCTTTGCCTCCAACCAAGCCCACAACAGCCATCTATAACAAACTCAAGTTTAAGATTTCAAGAAAACACAGGACAGTAGAACAATAAAAATTATGACACTCTAGGAGGTAAAGAAAGATACAAGCATGGGATACTCACGCCTGCCCTGAAGTATTCCAAACATCCCACAAGCTGGGACCTAGCATGTCCATAACCTGCATATAAACAAGTATAAAAGTTAAACCAACAAGTTATAATAGAGAGATGATAAAGATGAATTTTGTGTGGATCATACCATAACATAATAGTCTCCTTGCCGCCCTTTATAGTGTACTCTTGGCACTCCATGACTACCACCAAGAGTGCTGTTCAAACAAAATGAAAGAAAAAATCATAAATAAATGCTATAAACAGACACACACACACATATATAGATTGTAATCATCTGCAATCCTTATAAAAAAAAGTAACCCAGAAGAACCCTAAAAAAAGGACCTACTTGTACACTTGCCACTCATATGGTGGACCATAGTTGCAGCCTTTACTGTTTCTATGCTCAAATTTCAGAGCTACCTGATATAACAAAAGCAATCAGAAATTATATTCAACTGACAGATAAGTTTGAAGGAGAGAATCTGAAGTGAGCTAACCTCCAAAGCCGAAGAACCTGTGGCACGTTCAGTTCCACCTGAAACGCGACGACCAACAAATACCTGACCGAACCCACCTTTGCCTAGTTTCCTCTCTATCTTATATATGGGTGACCCTCCTACCGAGACCTACCGAAAAATCATAAACATCAATGCACCAAACAAAAACTAAAATAATATACATCATTAGAGAACTCAAGCTCAATATAATCGCAATGAAAAAATAAATAAATCAACCATATATCTGATAGCAGAATACAACCATGTAAATTAGAGATACAAGCATATATATATAAGTAGTGAATCACAGCCCAGCAGACCCTTTAACTTAAACCCCTAAAAGGAAACACAATTCTTCATCATAACGATCACATAATAAATTAAATTCTTCAAATAACAATAGTGAAAACCACCATACAACCAATATTTGGAAAGAAAGTAATACACAATAAATCGTTCACAAAAGAACCATATATCTGAAATTATAACAACACATCCAGGAATACCAGAACACCACGAAGTAAACGGCCACAGCAACTTTTTTCACAATTATGCCACCAACTAAATTTAGAAACACCAAAACAACACCAATTAAGCTACCCAAAACCCATTTACATACAACTACGACACCAAAAAAATTGTGGTAAAACAACATCGAATCGCCAAAGAAGCCTTTTTTTAAATTTGAGAGTTTGCAGCAAGCCAAAACGAGAAAAGTTAACAATCCAAAACGCATACCTTCTCGGGAAAAGGTGCGGTGTTGCCCTCTTCCTCTTGACCAGCGGCCTTATTGGCACTCAAGCCGCCACTATCATCGGCCATCGCACCCTTCTGTTCCTTCCCAACAACCTTCTTTCCCTTCTTCCCCTCCGAACCACTATCCCTCTCGGAAATCACGATCACCTGCTGCTTCTGTTCCTCCTCCTCCTCCTCCTCCTCAAGCTTCAACTTCTTAGCTCTGGCAACCGCGGCACGGGTCTTCACGTAGTTTCCAACCGGGGGCTCGGGTTGCTTGTGCGCGACCTTAGCACGGCCTCGGCGGACTCCTCTGCGAAGCTCCGGCATTGCTCAGACCCATACAATAGGAGCCAGAGTCCAAAAATCCGATCATTATATTGCTCAGCTCACATGGCCGAAATGAAAGATTTTGGTTAGGGGAAATGCGAAAGGGCGAGGACCCGATCGAGGATTCGGTGGAAGTGGGTGGGATTGGAGAAAATCGGGGTTGGATATTGGGGCGGAGTAGGGTTAGGGTTGGGTAAAAATATAGCAAATAGATTTTTTCAATTTGAAAACAGATGGGGAGAAGCCAACTCGAACCATGCTCAGATCACAAGGATGGTGTTGCGACCGACGTACAAAATATTGGAATGAAATATTTCGTTATTAATATCGTTTTAGATAGATATATAAATAAATTATATATATAAATATATATAAATTATATTTTAAGATAATAATATATATAAATATATATATATAAATTATAAATAGTTTAGTCTAAATTTAAAATTAAAAAATAAGTTTATAATTTAAAAAAAAAAAATTAAAGCCTTAAATATCGATCGGTATAGACTAAAATACAGGTCGGTACAGACTGAAATATAGATCGGTATGGTCGGTATTTAGACCGGTACGAAACATATATGATACATGTACCGGCCATTAGGTTGATACGACAAATACCGACCGATACGGTACGAGATTAAAAACAATCGTTAGAACCAAATGGGAAATGGATTCCGAGATCTCTATTTATCTATTATTTAGAATCATCACATCTAATTATTATAATTTTATTAAATTCTTACATAAAATAAAATAAATAATTCAACTTTTTCAAATTTTAAAATAAAAATAATATTAAAAATATATATTATAATAATATTTTATTCAATTTTCATATTATTTTATTTGATCTACAAAAACAAACAAACAAATAAGTTTTTAGTAATAATATATGTAGCTTTAAGAGCATTGGCAATAGTCCAAATTTTAGCTAGAATTTTAAATTTTGGCTATAGTATTAACCTTTGGCTATTCATCTTAAAATTAAAATAATAATATAATATTATATATTTTAATAATATTTTACAAAAAAAAATTGTAATATTTTGTAAATACACTTTATATATTAATTAATAATTTAATTATTATTTAAAATTATTGTTTCCCAACTACTTGAACGAGAACTTGTCTATTACTTGAGCCAATTTGTTCATAACCTGTTAAGAATATTTTTATGACGACGTTGGCTGGATGTAAGTTGGTTGCAAATTTGACCATAATGAATGAATGCAAATAGATCATACAAAACAAAAAGTTGATTATAAATTTCTTGCTTTTAATCACAATACTATCTGAATGTAAATTTTGCAAATAGACCATACAAAGCATAAAGTTTGCAAATTTGAAAAACAAATTTTACTATTGTGATTAAATACAAAAGATAAATGTCCTATTTACATAAGTTTCTACCAACAAATTTTCTACCAACACATTTTTTACCAACACAAAAAATGAGAAAATTGTAAATCTACCAACACAATGACTACCAACATAGTTGGTATCATATAAATGCAAATCCAGCACAAACCGCAAAAACAAATTCCAATTTCTAACAACACAGTTCTACCATATAATTGATGTTTCTACCATCACTACATCCAAAAATAATTGCAATTTGATCTCAGCCACAACACAAACATTTGACCTCTTTAGTTGCTACCCAGCCACATGTGGACAGAAACATGTGGCTAGGTAGCCACTACAATAAAATAAAAAATAATCTACTAAAACAGCCAGTTAGACACATTCATAAGGTGTCGATGGAGATGTAGATGTACATCCAGAATGAGATTTCGATGCCTCAAAAATTGATTGTTGAATATTAAGAAAATATTCTTGTTATATGGCATTCATGCCAGCAAGATCTAGTCTCATCATCTTTGTCTCGAACTTCTTCTTCTTTAGTTCAAATTCTACACATCTATCGCGAGATACCTTCAACACAGCATTTATTCGCTCTACGATGCATAGGGCTCTATCCTCAATCATTTTAGCTAAGGCAATATTGATTTCAGTATCATGTCCTTCGATCAACTTTCTTTCTCAAATTTTTTACCTCGAGGTCTCTCACCAAGAACCTCCATGTTCTCCTCCACTGTGTCAACAGTAACTTCACTGTGAAGTTTTTCTTGTGGCCTTCTCCTCGTACCAAGGGTGGATATGTGTTGCTGCCTTTTTGTCTTAGACACCAACAATGATCCATTGTAAAGTTCGCCCTCTCCATCTCTTTATACAAAATTTTTACATTCTCAATCTACAAAGATGAAGAAATATCATTAGTTCATAAATCAGTCCTACATAATTGCATAATTAAAGAAAAATGTACATACCTTGTCTTGCTTCGTTGCAACACTCGGGTGCAATGACTATACCTATGCTAAAAATGCACAAAACTTATTTGTGCATTTCTAAATCAAAGACCACTGATTCATCAAAGAGACTATAGAACGGTTCACAATATTCGATTTTTTATATTCATAATAAAATTCTAAAATCATGTCTCACATTTGAGTGAACTTTTGATCAGTACAATTTCTCACATCGATACTAATGTTTAGCCAAGCTAAGACGAGGAGCTTATCCTCCTCTACAGTGAAAGATGCATCCCTTTGAACTTTTTTTGGATGATGCCTCTTTCACGGTAATTGGGGGTTGCTTGGACCACAACATTAGAATGTTACGTTGAGGTGCTATTACAATCTTCTCCTCCACTTTTTAAGAGTTCACTTTGTAAGAGAGTGGTGAAGAATGGGTCATCATCAATTTGTATGTCCATCCTTAAAAAAATATTACATTTTCAAAGAGTCAGAAAAGTTTAAAAATTCTCAAGTCCAATAAAGCAGCAAATCATGTTATACAAAGTAAACAAATGTTGTCAATATATAGATGTTATATCTGCCTGCCGACATGTAAAACCACATGTATCTCTAATGGAATGTTTAAATCAACTTAAATTATGATTAAAAAAAAAAAACCTATCTGGCACTACTTACAAGAACAGTGTTGTCATTCATTGACTAATATAAGTAGTAGTGTGCCACAAACCCATCACAAGCCAAGATAGATCTATATGAAACAAATCTCATAGGGCAGGACATAGCAAGTCACAACATGTGCATTTAAAACCTAAGTAGAATAACATAAACTAATATTTCAAATATAAGATGGAACTCACCCAAACCCCAACATGACTCCAATCTTAAACCCAAACTTGCTTGTCCTTGATTATCTAATTCCCAAAAAGATCTTATGGGTTCAGAGAGCTTTTTAGCCTTTAACACAGTGACTTAAAAAGAATATAAAATAAAATAGTTACTTGGTAATAGACAAGGAAGTTAGAACAAGACAAAGAAAAGCAACAAGCTTCCATATATAATGACAACCTTCTACCCATAAGTCAGAACATCTTCCTCCATATATATAACCACACAAATCCAACACAGTCTCTACCAATAATGAACCATGTGTTCAAAACACAAAACACAAATCCAAAAAAATAATTGCAGTTTCTACAAACACTACTCCAAAAAAATAATTGCAGTGTCTACCATATATTTAACCACTACTGCACAACAATATCCAACACAAAAAAAGGCAATCAAACTAGTAAATATTATTAACTATTAATTATACAAGTCGATTTCCCTTACTTCTTTCCTTCCCTTTGTTACTAAATACTACTTTATCTGGAGTGTAGATCAAAATAATTGCCAACTAGGATTTTGTCGGTGAAAAGTAGATCTAAACCAATCAGTGCTAATAAATGTAGAAAAACTAATAACAGGAATGCCCACAACACTAGCTGTTAACATTCAGGAAAAGCCACATCCCACATGATAGGTAAACTTGCTTAGACAAGACATTACAACCTCCTTAGAGCAGTAGTCAAACAACAAAAATGGAAGTTGTCATCCTTCACAAATAAAACAATTCCCACATGATCTTTGCAGCACAAAAAAAGAACTAAGGTAAGAAATGGAGTAGTAAGCACCTTGCTCAACAACCAAAACCGATTGATGATTATAGTGCTTCCAACATTTCCAACATTCAGCAAAATATTTCCAGCATTTCCAACTTCAGCAAAATATTTGAGTCTATACAAAACATCTGCTAGACATAAAAACATAAGTAACAAAAAAAATCCACTATAAAAGATTTTGCAAAAATACTTCATTGAGCTGCTTGTTTTTTGACCCAAAAGAGGTGTAAAAATCATCTCTTTTACATACCAAGAGCAAGTACACACCCATCATTTTTAAAGTTTCATTATCGTATAAAAATCATCTCTTTTACAGACCACTACATTAACCATATGCATAGCAGACCACAGATGGGCACCAATTTAAAAAATATGCTCATACCACCACAGATCAGACCAGCTCTGAAAAAACCACATAGCAAATCACCTAAAAATGCACATAGCAGTTAAGCACTGACTTGACCATACACTCAAAAGACCACATAACAGATCACCACAGACTCAACTTCACAGACTAGGAACACAAACCAGATTCAATGCATGTACGGGGCCATCATTCAAGTATACAAGAGGAATGAAAACGTTAAAGAAAAAAAAACAATCAAAGTTTTTTATGCATACCCAAGTAGAAAAAACATTGAAAATCAAAATATGATCAAATCTGAGTGCAAGACCCACGAGTAATACTACTACAGAAAAGAAAAATATATAAAAGCAAATTTATGTCAAAATTTGCATCTGCCCAGAAAGATCAATTGCACCCAGAAATTCAACAAGAAAAAAAAAAGTAATGAAACCTCTAAATCTTGTATTGGACCAAGACTCTTATTATATGCAAGAAAAAAAAATGAACTTTGGAATATTGAAACGAACGAGTTTTGGAAAATCTTACCTTTTTGTTTTTGTGGGGATAGAAATCCACAGTCGATTTTCTATTGCAAATCGATTGATCCTTCCCCACGTTCCTAAGCTAAAAATAATGAAAAACAAATGAGAGAATGAGAGATATGGAATGTCAGGCCAATCTAGAGGAAAGAGAGAAAATGAGAGAAAAAAATGAAAGGGTGTTCGGCAAGGCAAAGGGGGAGAAAAAGTGAAAATTGTTTCAGGGGAACGGATACATGAGGGAAATGCTTTGTTGCAGTTGTTCTGCAAGTGATTTGAGAATAAAATATTCATTTGGCTATGATCAGGAACTTGCCAAAGATGGAAATATGTTTAGATATACTGTAGCTCAAAACTTAAACTCCCACCTTTTACCTATTCCAATGCAACACGTTTAAAGAGATAAAAAGCCATATTTTGCATTACTTAGAGTTATGCCTACGCCGATGCGGATGCTCTAAGATGTCAAACTTTGCCTTTTTAAAAAAAAAAAAACAAAGTAATAATAAATCTAAAATTTTTATAAAAGAAAATATTTTTTAATAGTATACTCTATTTTTTATAGGAAGTGCAAAAGAGATTTCTTGGACATTTGCCCAAAAAAGAGACTTTCAGGCCTTGGAAAATTTCTTACTGTACCCAAGGTTGTCTCCTAGTTCCCAGAACTGTGGAGGTTTTACCATTTTTCTAGAGTGTCTAAGATAGGTGCTATGGGATGGCCGAGAAGATCATACAGAAGTGGGGTAAATTCAGTTTAACTGAGGCAAAGCAGAATGAGATTCAACTTGACATCTTTGCGAATGATGTGATAACCAGGTAGGGAAAAATTTGTCTCACAGGCCTCGTCATTTCTGAAAAGCTTGTAAACAGATAAGCTATCAAAAACACGATGCTGAAGGTTTGGAAACCAAAAGGAGAAATGTAAATCAAGGGAGTTGGTGACAATCTTTTCTTGATTGAGTTCCAGAGAGTGAAAAGAGGAAGACCATGGACGTTTGACCGAAACTTGTTATGCCTTAACTTGTTTAATGATTTATCTGCACCAAAAGATATTATCTTTGATTAGAAGTACATGTGGATACAATTCCATAATCTTCCTCTTGGTGGAATGACTAGAAACATTGGTGAAAAAATAAGAAAAATGATTGGCGAGGTGGTAGGAGTCGATGTTGATGAAGAAGGGATTGGTTGGGGGCCCTATCTACGTGTTAAAGTTGTTAGTATTACAAAGCCTCTGATGAGAGGTATTCTGCTTATATGCATGGTACCAAAGTATGGATTTCTTTCTTTTATGAAAGATTTCCTAACTTTTGTCTTAGCTATGGTATTATTAAGTATGGTGGTCATGTAGGATGCCCGAAAGATTCCTCTACGAGATCCCTGCATGGTAGTCATGACTCACAGTATGATGCATGGTTTCGTGCATCAATCCTACGAGAAAATGTAAGGGTTACTCAAACTGGCAGTGGAGCCAAAGAAGGGCAAAGTGGCCATGACTTAAAACAAAAGGTTGAAGATGATGATGTAGAGGGATCAAAGTCTCTAAATGGCAAGATTTCAAGGAAATCAGAAGAGGTGGTTGATTCTTGGGAAAATTCCAAGAATCAAGAAGTTAATCAAGCAACTTTCCTTTCAAGGGGAAGTGAGGAATTCACGGGTCAAGGATCACATATGGAAATGAGGCCTTTTATTGTGGCACTATCAAAGGAGCTAGAATATCACATTGTGGGATTTGGCAATCAAATTGAGGAAATCTTGGTGGAACTGGCTAGTAGCAAAGAAGCTAATAACAAGACTGATATTCAAGATCTCTTGATTATTAATTCAGCGACTGACATTATGGAGAATATAGCAATTAAGCCACCAAGTCAGCTTGGACTAGAGGTTGACAAAGAGCAAAGCAACATTGGTTGCAACATGGTGATCGAAATACCAAGTTTTATCACATGCATGCTAACCAAAGAAGAAAAAACAATGCTATTCACTAGATCATTGATCAACAAGGGTGTATGGTTATTGAGAATGAGCAAATAACTGATATTTTCACAAATTACTTCTCTACTTTATTTTCTACTTCTAATCCCTTTGTATTTGTGATTGCCTTAAAGGAATGAAGCAAAAGGTGACTGTTGATATGAATTCCAAATTGCTGGGAAAGAGAAAATCAAAGATGCTGCATTCCAAATGAATTCTTTAGGCTCTCTAGACCCTGATGGTTTTCCAATTTACTTTTATCAAGTTAACTGGGATACCATTAGGAGGGAGGTCTGTAAGTTTACTCTCGTCATTCTTAACCAGGGAGGCTCTTTGAAGAGTGCCAATGAAACTTTTATTACTCTCATTCCCAATTTTGTAATGTTATTTACAAAATTATTGCAAAGGTGATGTCTAATAAGCTTAAATCTATTTTGCCTTGTATAATCTCTTTAAATCAAAGTGCATTTGTTCCAAGAAGGATCACTACTGACAACATTCTGGTTGCATATGAAACTCTTCATTCTATGACCTCTCGAATGTAGGGAAAGTGTGGCTGCATGACACTTAAGCTTGCTATGAGTAAAGCCTATAATCGAGTAGAATGAAACTTCCTTACCTCAATTATGAGTAGTCTGGGTTTTGATCAAAGATGGATCTCCTTAATCATGAATTGCCTCACCTTTGTTTCTTATTCAATCATTTTGAATGGAGAGCCTCAAGCTTCATTCACGCCTAGTAGAGGCCTCGGGCAAATGGACCCTTTTTTCCCATACCTATTAATTCTGTGAGCAAAAGCTTTAACCTGCCTTTTGAATCAAGCTGAAGCAATTGGAAGCATTTCAAGTGTTCCTGTTGGTAAGGGCCCCATAAGAATTAGTCACCTCTTTTTTGCAAAGGACAATCTTCTGTTTTGCAAAGCCAACTCTTTGGAATAGAGTAGAATAATTCGAATTATAGAGGTCTATGAGCAAGCTTCAGGTTAGGTCCTCAATAAAGAAAAAACTTCCATCTTCTTTAGCAGAAATACCCTTACTGAGAATCAAAGAACTATCTTAAGAATAGATGGAGTAAAGTTAACAGGCTCCTTTGAGAAATGCTTGGCTTTACTTGCTATGGTGGGTAAAGCAAAGACTTCTGCTTTTCATTCCCTTATTGATCGGACTTGGTCTCAAATTTTTAATTGGAAATCTAGGTGTCTTTTGGCCGTTGGAAAAGAAGTTCTCCTAAAGGCTATCTTATAAGCAATTCCAACCTACACTATAGAAATTTTCCTTCTCCCTCACTCCATAACTCAAAGGCTCAATCAACTTCTGAAAAACTTTTGGTGGGGCTACACTAAAGACCATTCTAAAATTCAGTGAATAAAGTGGAGCAAACTAAGCCAATCTAAGGAAAGAGGTGGTTTGGGATTCAGGGATTTAATAAGCTTCAACATTGCTTTGCTCTCTAAAAAAATTTGGCGTATGGTGCAGAATCCTGACACCCTTCCAGCACAGCTTCTAAAGCAAAAATACTTCCCAATGGTTGATCTCGTAGATGCCAAACTTGGGCACAAACCCTATCTTGCATGGATAAGCATAATAGCTGGTTTGAAAAAGTTAAAAGAAGGCTTATTGTGGAGAATTAGAAATGGTCAAAAGGTCAGAATATGGGAAGATAAATGGCTTCCTAGTCCCCATTCTTTTAGAGTGCAGTCAAGAAGATGTGAATCTGAACCTTGTGAGATGGTGGCTGACCTTATAGACTCTGACTTGCGAATATGGAAGGAAAACCTAATTCATAGTATGTTTTCCCATCATGATGTTGAACTTATTAAATCCATCTCAATTAGTCTTGGTCGTAGAGAGGATAAGTTGGTTAGGAGCTGCACAAACAATGGAGTATTTTCTGTTTAGAGTGCCTACCATTTACACAAGGAATTAATGACCAGACATGAAGGAGGCCCATCATCAGAAAGATCCCAAATTGAGGTCTGGAAAAATATTTGGAAGCTTCAAGTCCCTAATGTAGTGAAGATGTTTATATGGAGAGCTTGTAGTGAAGCACTACCTACCCTTTTTAATTTGCAGAAGAGGAAAGTAGTGGAAGATAGCCATTGCCCTGTATGCAAGACTGATATAGAAACCTCAGGCCATGTATTATGGGGTTGTGGTGCAGCTAGAGACATTTGGGGTCAAGGTTGAAAAAAAATGCAGAAGATGTCAGTCCACAGTATGAACTTTCTAAGTATGTGGGATCAACTTGTCAAAAATTTACAGCAAGATGAACTTGAAGAGGCAGCCATGCTTGTAAGGCATATCCGGACCAGAAGAAATGAGTTTGTACATGGGAAAGAGTTTAGACATCCCAATTCAGTCCTCAAAAGAGCTCGAGAGGATCTGCAGTTGTTTAGAAGCACAAAACAGACTCAACTCACAAACTCAGGAAGTCACACTGTGAGTATTAATACTTGGAAGAAACCTACCGATGGGAACTATAAGCTTAATTGGGATGTAACTATTGATAATGCACGTGGACAAATTAGTGTTGAGGCCATCCTAAGGGACTGCAAGGGATTGGTTATTGGGACTCTTAGAGCTCGAAGATTGTTGAAAGCTAACCATTTCACAGCAGAAGCTTAAACCATGATGTTAGCTATTATGTTTTGTAAAGAAGTGAGTGTTAACAAATTCATATTTGAGGGAGATGCTTTACAGTTGGTTAACAAGCTAAAGAAACCAAGATCAGACTAGAGTCAAGGAGGACTACTGATTACATATGCCAGATAAGTTTTTTTTTTTTTGTAGTTTTGTATTTTTTTTATTTTCACTAAAACCTCCCCGATTGATCCGATGAAAATATATTTAAAGATATAGAAAAAAGTTTGAGACGGAAAGATGCTTGGATTGGAGTTGAAAATTCTTTTCGTACTTTGAAACGAGGAAATAACCAAACGTAGCCATAGTGTTGAAATTTCAGCGAAGACATCCTTAAAGTTTTCCCACTACAAGAAAATGAATATCCAGAAGTTGCAAAGGGATTTCCGAGCATGTCTTGAACTTACCAAGAAAAATGATAAAAAAGCCTTTAGAATGGGAATAAAGTTGGAGCCCTCTAGCACCGTAAGTTATAAATTTAATGGAAAGTGTGCTATTTGTTTCTGTAATTTGGATACTTTTTAGTGTTAAATAAATCAGAGCTCTTCATGTCATAAATGCCGAAGGATGCACATGAAAGATCAAGTAAAGAGATCTTGGATGAGGATTCAAGTACACTTTCTAGGGGTGGGTAGCCACCTCTATGCACAATCCTAAATGGGGGCTATGACCAGCATTCCGATTCCTTCTTTTCTTTGAGAAGTTTTTCCAAGGGCCTTTAACCCATCCCTACCGAGTAAATCTCAATCTCATATACCACACTTTCAAAAAATTTTCTATACAAAATTAATTAAATCGTTAACTTTTCACCAGGAGATTTAGCCCCCCATGAGGTGTTGAACCACTTTGAAGGCAGTGATATCTCAAGACCAAGACCTTCAGTTTATTTTATTGATAATGAAACAAAGAATAAAAGATGGTACTTAATTTATTGATAATGTAAATCCCTTATTTTTATTTGTTGACAAACAACAAAAAGAATCCTTTTGAGTTCATAGGATAACATATATGTAGAAGTGGTTTGGATGCTCCGTCCCCCGGACCAAACGGAGTCGGTCACATTATTTCTTGGTAAAAGAATTGACAGTTATCCTGTTGAGTTAATATTTGGAACCACTAAACAGCCTCTTAAATAGTAAATGCCCTATGTGATTCAATATAAAGAAACTAAAATCATTTGACCGATATAACCAAAGATCATAAACTCAAGATCAAGGTGAACAAAAGACTCTCTGTGGATCTGTAAGAGAAGTTTGAAATTCAGGACTGAGAGTTGGGCAGCCTGCTGAGAACAGAGTGCTCTGGTTTGTGTTCACATTCATAATCAAGGTGAACAAACGCCCGCTCAACCTCTGGAAGTTTTTCTATCTTAATTTGCAAGCTCTCTCCAATGGCGTGGGCTTCTTTCAAGGGTAAGTCTTCTGGAAGTTCGATGTCAACCTGTTTCAACAATGTAGTGAAAGATCATCATGCTACTGTTATGAGACTAATGTAACTTCTGATGGTAGACAATAGGCATGCCACACTCATTGCATAATAATGTCCAAAAGAAAATGTCTCATGAAATATTTTATTTTTTAAGATTTATTTTTAAAGTGATCTTAAAAGGATGGCAGTTGATTGCTTAATTTAGACTGAAAGCCTTTTTTTTTTAAAAAAAATGACAATAAAAGATTGAAGATGTGATTGAAAGCCCACCAATATTTAATTGGAAATTTACACAACTTACCTCCACAAAATAAAGAACACCAAAGGTGTAAGCACGGACAGTGTCAATACGCTTGACTTGAGGATGCCTTATGACAAGATATGTCAATTTTTGTAAAACTTCAGGAGGTGCAGACTGTCCCACAAGTGAAACTGCACCGGGAAACACATCTTAATATTTCGTGGATATGAAAATTAGAGCCATATAAACCATGTACTAATGGAAGTTTGAAAAGTTCTGGCTTAAGCAATCTACTGGTCAAATGGTGGAGTTAATGAAAAAGTTTTAAGATTTGTTTTCTGTTTCTATCTCTGGATCAAATAAGAGATTCTGATATCAAACAGAACAAAGACAAGGCAGAAAGAATACCTGCATTTTCTATAACAGTTTTAGACCAATTTGTAACAGTGTACACCGCTAGGATGATAGCACCAGCAGGATCAATCCACCAGTAAAACTTATCGCCCAGAACAGCAGCAACTAATCCGACTACATTTGTTACCACATCAAAAAAATGATCCTGGGCATTGGCACTTCAAGAAGTTATGCAGCTGATAACCAGATGGCTAATGCATACAACAGAAGCTTATAAGTATAAAAATAGAGAAGGAAAACCTGTGCATATGCACGGACAATCTCATTTCTTGAGCTTTTACAGTATATCCACAGCAAAAGTTTCACCACAGTAGCAGATATCATGATTGTGCACATCCATATCATTTGACTTGAGGACATATCTTCAGAAGGTTCATCTTTAACCAGTTCTTCTACAGCCTGGATCAATATCTGAAAGCCTGCAAGAAAATTGAAGGGGCATAAAAATGCCATCTTATGAAAGGAGTCTATTGCACATTTTGAGAAGTTAAACACATAGTTTTATAAGGTGAAGGATACGTCTTATAGTTTCATTTAAATATGCTGCAACAGTACATTACAAAGTTAAAAGTGCAAACATTTGCAATTTACCATTGGAGAATATTAGAAGAATCTTGTGAGAAGCCCAAAGGTGTCAATCAAAAATATTTTACCACAGAGATACAAAAAGAAGTTTAGCTAAATATTACATATGTCCTTTGTGAAGATATTTGAATGAATATAAACTCCTTTCCGATAAACCAAAGTTTATCAAGTAACAAATCATTGTGATTAGTTATGCTTATTTCTTATTGTCCCTAAACGGTAGTCATTGTAATTAATTATTCCTATAATCCAACAAAACCTTTATCCATTGTAGCATATAATCGCTCCAAGGGTAGATATTAAAGAAGTGGTCTCTCCTTGATTAGGAAATGGGAAACTTCTAAATTGGATTTTGGCATAGAGAAGTTAGCCGCTGAAGTTTGAAGCATCTGTGCTTAAACCTGGCAAACCACAGGGCTTCTTCATAACTAGCAGGGGGATGTGACAAGGACATTCATCTATCTCTATCCAAGTTTTAGATGAACCCATTTAGAATAATGTTAAGATCAAGCCTGAATAACTGCCTGCCTCATACTGCAAGTGAGAATGTTGTTTTCATGGGGTCATGAAGGTTTTTATCCATGGTTAACAGGAAAAATATTTACTTCATCTTAATCAAAGCAAGCCCCCCTTCCCTTTACCCGCACAAGAGAAGAAATTAGGAAGTAGGAAAATTCCCCAATGCGTTCTTCATAATTCCTTGTCTAAGTCATGCTTATCGAACAGCATATCAATAAACCTTGGCAGTAATAAATAATGTATTTATTATTTAACCTCCCAATCTCTAGGTTATTCAATATTGTTGCACATTATGCCAACCACAGCAGTGATTGTGGATATGCATGGAAATAGAAAGCTTCATATATTCAGTTCCAAATATCAATAATAATTTCAGTAGAAGAGTGCGAAAAACAGTTTCTTGATTCTTCTTTTATTTTGTACGCCATCTTGCTAATTAAAGAGTATTTGGGAACAATCCATTCAACGTTGCAACTGTTACCTATGCTAGTAATCATGTTGAGAATTAAACAGATGTAAAATTGCATTCTCTTCACTTATCTCATTGACCAAAGCTACCTCATATAATAACAAAAGTTCAATTAATGATGAAACACACCACACGTATTACAATCAACAAGCATGTGACAAATGAAAAATAATGGAAACTTACGCCAGGTAAAGGCACTTCAACATACCTAGTGTAGCCATGACAGCAGCAAATACGATTATGCCTACTGGCTGCATTCTCAACTTTCCTATAGGATACTTATAGATATTTATGCTCTTCATCGACAGGTGGGTGAACCAAAGTATGCCACCGGCCATGAGATCCAGTAACGAATCAAGTGTTGATGCTGCAATGGCTATCGATCCACTCTTGATTGTGGCATAGAGCTGAACATTGTATGTAAGAATTTGCATGTATATGAGCAACGAGTTACAGAAAAATATTATCACAAGTATAAATTTGATGATTTAGGGGTGTGCGGATACTAATTATTCAGTTCATATACATAAATACACAGAAAGTTAACACACATCGATTACATATACGTCCGATACAGCATTGAAACACACTTCCATTCAAGTCAATATAGTCAGCTTCAACTCGTGGAGTTTGAATTTGATAGACAACCTTAAATGCCAGTAGTATCATGTTGGCATAATTAGAAATCCGCATCGCTCTTTCATGCTGAGCTTGTTCCTCGAGGTTTTCCTCATCGACGCTATCTGACGCCATCACAGTATCAACTTCCTCGAAAGATTTCAAGGTGTCGAATTGTCTTTCATAGTACGCCCTTTGTCCTACACACAAGACATGCAAGAGAAGACGACCAACGTAAGAAGAAATCGAACAACCATGCTGAGTATGTACATATCATCTTGCTTTATTTTTCGTGCATTAATTTTATCAAAAAACCAAACGGAGAAAGAGATACCTTTGCTTAAGGCTCCGGTTCTGGAAAGATCAAGGTCGGAGGTGGAAGACTCGAGGTCGAGAGCAGAGCGGACACTGTTAGGGAGTCTGGAGACAAACTCTGTCCGCAGTGAGTTAACCGAGTACCGCCGACTGAGTCGGCCATGTCGACCGCTGCGAGAAGACCCCCGACTATCCTTCCCCAGCATCGGTGTCTTCGGATCCGTATCCTCCATTTCTTGGAACTCTCTCACTCTCTCTGGATTATCCTATATAAAGTCAAGAGAACTGCCCGTAAAAAATGCCAAATACTGAAATACATGAGGCCCGGCCCCGTAAACGGATAGGGAGATGTGATATATGATTTTAGATAAAAATTAAAAATTAAATAAAATATTATTATTTAATATTATTATTATTTTGTTATTTAAAAATAATGAATTTTTATTATATTTTATGTAAAAATTTATAATGATAAGATGAAATGTGATATAATAAAATCAAAAGAAATTATTTTTGTATTCAAAGTCAAAGGGTGGATCTTAGGCAAGATTTATATATATAGAAAAATGGTATTATGCCCTCGAGTTTGCTTTGCCCTAATTTGATTGTTCATATATTTTATTTTATTTTATAATATTTTTTTATTTAATAATTAAGAAGGTGATTGTTAATATATTAATATTTTTAAAAATATTTAAATATAGTTAAAAAATGTTTTAAATAAAAAGTAAAAAAAATATATAATTTACTTTAGGGCCACACCAAGTGGGCAAATTTGGGTGGATAGCAGCAGTACCCTTTTATATATATGTAGGCATCGTTTGATTATACAGATAATATGATATGAGATAAAAATTAAAAATTGAATAAAATATTATTTTTATTTTAAAATTTTTTAAAAAAAATAATTATTTATTATATTTTATGTAGAAGTTTAAAAAATTATAATAATTAGATAAAAATAAGATGAGAAGATAGTTTGTGAAAACAAATGAGAATTTAAGTGAAACATATAATTGTTCCCAAAGAAAATTAGTACGATAAGCTATAAAGTCAATAAAAACATTTAGGGATAAATTTTTTTATAAAAAATTATATAAACTCACATTATTTTATATGATATTTTAGATTATAAAACTAATTTTATCGTAACATAAATCTAACTAATCATATAAAATTAAGTAATACTATATACACTCTTATCCTACTTTCATTCTATTATAAAATGTGATATATTATCATTATAAGATGATTATTTATTTTTTTAAAGAATAAATATAAATATTGATAGGTAAATGCCACCTCATCTTAAGATTAAAATGAAAGTGTGATGAGAGTGTAATGTATAAAATTTTTCTATAAAATTATACTAATTTATAAATTTATTTTTGTATATATCATCTAGCCGTAGCATTGTTCGTAGAGTTGGATTGAATATAATTATCTCTTTAGAAAGAAATATTATACTTATTATTTACACGTTACACACCATATATTTTTTATTTTTTTTCTTTTTCCTATAATAAATATATAGTTTATAGACAATGAGTGAAACAACTCAATTACTTTAATAAAAATAAAATAAAAATAAATAAAATAAATAAAAATTAAATATATAAAATATGTCATGTGAGATGATGAGTAGCATTCTCGTATAGATAGGACAACAGTTAAGAAGCACTACCGACAATGTACCGAATTGTTTTTTATTTTTTATTTTGTCCAAATGTAAAGGAACAAGAAAATGAGTATAGTAATGATGATTAACAAACTGATTTATTGTTGTGTTAATTAATATGCTTGTCTAATTTTCCTCCTCTTTGTCGCATGGTCTAATTTTTCTCTGGTTTACAAGTTGAGAAATGAAAAAAGAATTTATAAGCTGACTAAAAAGAGCCTTCAAAATGAAATTCGAGAGAGAGAGAAGCCGAGTCATGGGATGGTGTTGGAACAGAGTGCCACATGAGAAAGGGCTTCCCACGGTGTGCGTGTGACACGTCGGCTCGGCTTTTGTTCAGGCCGGCTGCCTGATATTTATTTTCATAATTTTTTTTAATTCATCTCATTTAATTATTATAATTTTTTTTAATTTTTATATAAAATAAAATAAATAATTTAATTTTTTTAAATCTTAAAATAAAAATAATATTAAAAAAATATATATTAATAATATTTTTTTTAACTTTTTAACTTTAATCTCAACTCATCTCATCTATAAACAAACGAACTAATCGTTTGCCCAAAGCCGGTGTATTTTTGTTTTGAGTAATAACATTCATACAACATATTTTATAATATATTTTACAAATAAATGTTAAATAATGATATTTTTGTAAAATAATATTATTTTATAAGATATTTTATAAAAATTTTCTTTATTTTAAAATATTGTGAAAAATGATATGTTTTTCTTTTGTTTTATATATATATACAGTGCGATGTGCATATAAAGTGAAGTTTTGTGAGAAATTGCTATAAAACAGCCACGTGGATCCACTTGTCTTCTAGAACATCCTTGATTTTTTTTTTTCTTTCTTCAAGACTTGAATTGACCGTAGTTTTCATAATTCACATGCCAGGCCCCCATATTCCTTGACTTTTTTTTTTTTCAACTTTGTTTCTCTCTCTTTCAATTTCTCTAATGAATAATTTATTTCTTAATTTTGAATATTAATATTAATATATTTTATTTTATTGTGTAGATTAACAGTTTTATATAAAAAATAAAGCTCATTTGCTAAATCAGGTTGTTCTGCTATTTTATGTTAATATTTATTTTATTCTACAATATTCATAAGTATAGTAAGAAATTTATATAGTAGATATTGTTCATTTCTATTATAAAATATGTAAATAAAAAATATGCATGAGAAACTTAAAAAAAATAGAAGAATAGAAAAATTGATTGAATCTCAAAAATGATCTTTAAATAAATTTGTTACTAGCAATAAATAAAATATAGCAAAAAAAATTAAATGAAACATATGTAGATGATCAAGAAATACACGAAAAAGGACCAAAAGATAACAAAATAAATCAATTTCTCAATTTAATTAGCAATTTTACATCTCAAAAAGCAAGAAGAATAATTTTTAAATGAAAATATATTTAGATATAACTTAGTTAATTTGATACAAGAAAAATGCTCAATTTTAACTTCTCGCCTTAGGCCTCAAAATCTATTGAGTCGGCCTTGCTTTGAGTTTTTAACAATTTTTAGAAAATTTTATTTAAAAAACCTCAATTTAAAATCTAATAGATATTAAAAAAAAATCTTACTATCACGATGTATTGTGTGCTGTTAAATTATTTAAATAAATACTAAATCTTTTATTGAATTTGAATATGATAACATAAAAATATTATATGTCTATAATCTAAGATTGTATGATAGTTATTATTTTCAGTATACTCACAACATTAATTGTCTAATTACATATATATCTTCTCTCCTTTCAGAACCCTCTCTCTCTCACTCAAAAAAAAAAACCTCTGGATCGATCTTATGTTTGCCGGAAGAGGAGGCCTCGTTCTCCCTCTCCTCTTCTTTCTCTCTATTCTTCACTCATTTCTTACTTTATTTTATTCCTTCAAGGCCAAAAAAGTCAAATCTACAATATTTTGATAACTCTTGAGAAAGGCGCCGCACAAGAAGACTCTCAGGCCGCAAATTATTTGAAAGATAGTGACAATTTTGCAGAAATCACAGTGTGTGGTCTTCACGCTTCGCTCACAACTGTGCATGGTCTTCACGCGTCACCCATTCTGGCAGCTCTTCTAGCCACGAGTGCAGGATCACCCGAATCACCACTTCTAGATCTTTCACATTTGACTTTTGTAGTTAAAAAGAGACAAGGTTGTTGCCTTCACGCTCTGTCAAAATCTATCGAATTTGGTCCAAATTATAATCCATCATTTTTTTGTTCTTATTTTCCTTATTGTATAGTAAAAATAAAATAAGGGTTCGTCTCTTGAACGGTTGTGTTCTTAGAGTTTGAGTCCTCCCTTTCTATGAAAGGTGAGGTAGAGTCTCTGTTTAGATAGAGTGTTATCTCTTGAACGTTTATCTATAAAGAATATCAGCAGCAGAGAAATCTAGATCAGTCCAGTAGTATACTGGTGGAGTTATAAATGGTTGATATAAAGATATCTCTGTATGTATCTATTTATGACTATAAATTTTTCTTGATAAATGAATGAATTATGCCATTTTTCTTAAAAAAAAAAAAAAAAAGTATACTCACGGAATTTTCGTTTAATAAATTGTCACAAGAAAAAAGAAAAGAAAAATATAGCCTATGATCAAGGTGAGGCTAGGTGTATCCTAAATGTGAGGTCCTCGTACTACTGTTTTCCATCGTGAACGTGCAGAGAGAGAGAGAGAGATAGTAGCAACTTCTTCTCGGCTCTCAGCTATCTACATGCAACGTCTTGCTTTTGCTTCCTCGGGGACATGTCCAGTCCAGTAGTAAGTTTTCCCACTCTCTCTCTCTCTCTATACCCACTTCAGAATTCGAGCTTCTTGATAAATGTCCTATCTATATATAAATAAGAACATGAATGAATTTTTCAAAAGCTTTTTCTTTCTCGTGGATGAATCTTCCAATTTGTATGGCCTCTCTTCATTAATTTGGGCTCTTTTATTTCAAGTGTGAATTTGACCATATATATATATATATATATATATATATATATTCGGAAATCCATTAATCCATCTTATAATGGCAGTCAAACTTGAAATGAGGCAGGCCATTCATTCCTGTGAGAGCTAGTTTTGGCAAAACGAGCAACAAAGTCCAGGTGACTCTGACTGACAACCCATCAAACCCAGCAAAAGCATGCATATGTATGTATATACGTTGTTCGAAGTTCACTTCTGGCCTGACAAAAGAAGCCTGTGAGCTTAATATTACTTAGGAAGTACGACTGAACAGCCTCTTAAATACTAAACACCCAGCTTGTACCTCAATATATATAAAGAATCTAAAAATCTAGCATTTGGACGTACGGACGATACAACCATAGGTCACAAACTCGGTGGTTTTAGATCCAAAATTACCATTAAGCTGAATGGATGCCATCCACTGGGTTGAAACTTCTCTCATGTATGTTTGAGGCCGACGGTGCCTAATTTAGGATTGGTTTGTATAGTGAGATAAAATGAATAAAATATTATTTTTTAATATTATTTTTTAAAATTTTAAAAAATAAATTATTTATTATATTTTATGAATAATATTATATATCACATTATATCCTATTTTTATTATATTAAGTAATATGTAATACATCTATTATTATTAGATGATAAAGAAGAATATAATAAATAATTATTTAATAATAAAAAATATTTTATATCTTATTTAATAGAATAAAAATATAATGATAATATGATATATATAATTTTTTATATTTTATATAAAAATTTTAAAAAATTATAATAATAAGATAAAATAAGATTAATTAAAAGTAATTTTATATAGCGACGGACATTAACCTTATCTCAAGAATCGAGATATGTCATTTTCTGCTTTAATTTTTAATCATTATCCTTATCCTTGATTTGTTTTTTTTAATGAACGACAAATAACTGAATAAGTAAAAAAAGGAAAAACCAAATTGTTTATTGACTTAATTGGAAAATATTGAAAAAAATATATAGGCATTGAACGCATTACCTAATACCTAACCCAATGGGCCCTACTACCATAAAATATTACCACATCGCTATGACACTGCACCACATGGCTCCTCTGAAATGGACAGTAAAAGATAATAAATACTGTTTGAGAAAGAGAGGGTTAAAAAATCTACGTGCTCCAGACAAGAAATGGACAGTTAGGGGTGAGTTTGGATACACATGAAGAGATATTTTGTTAAAAATTAAATAAAATATTATTAAATATAATTTTTTAATTTTAATTTTATTTTATAACTTAAAATAATTAAATTATTTATTATATTTTTATATAAAAATTTAAAATAATTTTAATAATAAAATAAAATGAAATATTTTATGTATCAAATTCACACTAATGCTTGAAAAGAGTAGCTAGCAGCTTGGAACCGGAACATATATAAATTATATATTTATCTAGATGGTTGGACTATAGTCTATTATTAATATTATTTCCCAGGCCACAACCAAGACAAAGTCCAGACCTAGCTAGCTAGCTAGCTAAACCTCGAATCATGCAACTCTACCTAGCTAGCAGGTACAGAATAAGGCAGAAATATTAATTGGTGAGACTCCAAGAAAAGTAAACCTGCTCCAACTATCGAATTACATAATCTTTTGAACCCCATGCACACCGACAGGCGACAAGTACACCTAAACAGCTTTACCACTTTTTCCGAGCCCAAGAACTTTCAAACTAGCTAGCGTGCTTGGTAAAACAACGTGTTTGTCACTTTATAAATAAAGGCTCCCAATTTGGTCTGTTAAACATTGAAAACTCGTTCTTGTTTTTCCAGAAAGAGAGAACATTATTACATTACACACAGAGATCATGTCTTCTTCCCACTGCAATGCCATAGTTCTATTCTTCATTGCATTCTTGCTTGGAGGAATAATATCAGTGTCCCATGCCCAGCTTTCCTCAACATTTTATGACGAAACATGTCCAAACGTGACGAGCATCATACGTGGTGTCATCGACAATGCGTTGCTGAGCGATTCCAGGATTGGTGCCAGCCTTCTTAGGCTTCATTTCCATGACTGCTTTGTCAATGTACGTAGTACTTCTCTCCATGCATGCATCCTCCTTACTTTTAAAATCAAGCACCGCTAGCTTGCTTATTAATCATGGGTTTCCAAGTTTTTGTTTTTTTCTTTTTATAAATTGTGTTGAAACGTACGTGTTTTACTTTAATTCTTGCAGGGTTGTGATGGATCAATTTTACTGAACAACAGTGACACCATAGACAGCGAAAAAGAAGCTGCCCGAAATAATAACTCCGTCAGGGGCTTTGGCGTTGTTGATGATATAAAGACTGCGTTGGAAAGCGCTTGTCCCGGAATAGTTTCCTGCGCTGATATTCTCACCATTGCAGCTGAAGAATCAGTTTCAGCGGTACAACGACAACATCAACATGCCCTTGATCTCTTTAAATTTTTGTCCCCGACTCTGCTATACACAACTTAAAATTTTCTCTTATTATGCCTTAAATACCTTTTCTATAGAAATTTTCCAGCTTCTTCTATCTCAGAAAATGTTCTTTTCTGATCTTCATAGATGGCAAAATATGAACCATCTAGTTGAAAATAATGGTTGAGATTTAACAGGTTTTAGTAATGTCTGTTTTACATATGAAGCTAACTAATTGGTGCTCACAGGCAGGGGGTCCATCGTGGACAGTTTTACTGGGAAGAAGGGACGGCACAACAGCCAACCGTACTGGTGCTGACATTTCCCTTCCAAGCGCCATTGATACCCTTGACACTCTTAAATCTGTCTTCTTAGCCGTGGGGCTGAACACCACTGATCTGGTTTCCCTCTCAGGTAGCTAGCATTTCTATACTCATCACTGGTGTCCAAAAATAATAGGTAAAAAAGAAAAAAAAAATCGGAAATCGTTGTTCTCAACGCTTAAATTTTTGTAATTATCAATCACACCAACTACTATATATGTCACATTTCAAGTAATTTTTCATGGTTGATATCCGTGGCGGACCCACGTTTAGCTTTGAAATTTTTTGAAAATTCGAAATAGGCCCAAGATTTCAAAATTTTATTCAATATAATTTTATAATTATAGAAAATGACCCCTCAAAAAAGTTATAATCACCATATATATATATATATACATGCTCTATAAAAGTTTTTAAAATTTCAATATATCTGAAATATCTTTCTATTTTTTTCTTATAATCTTAAAATTTTGTATAATTTTTAAATATTATATATTTTCAAGGATGTGGCCTCACCAAATTTAATTAAAAATAAGTACTTTAGGAGAAATAATTATTTCTCTATGCATGCAGTAGAAAATTATCGAGATGTAATTTTATATATAGTAATGTTTCATAATTTTTTTAATCTATTTTTATTTCACATAAATATCTCAGTAGAAAAATCGGCCCCTAAAAGAAAATTAGAAATTGTTGGTTCCGCCTCGTACGGTTGATATTCATCACAAGTATGAATTAAATGACAAAGTTGACATGCGTAATTTTCAGGCGCTCACACGTTTGGACGCGCACAGTGTCTGACTTTCAGTGGCCGATTGTACAATTTCAACAACACAGGTAATCCTGATGACACCCTGAACACAACCTACTTGGAAACTCTCCAAGGAATATGCCCCCAGAATGGAACTGGGACTGACTTGACAAACCTCGACCTCACAACACTCGATACTTTTGACAACAATTACTTCTCCAATCTTCAACTTGAGAACGGATTACTGCAGACCGATCAAGAACTGTTCTCAACGACAGGAGCGGACACCATTGATATTGTCAACAGCTTTAGTAGTGATCAGAGTGCTTTCTTTGCCAGCTTCGTGGAGTCGATGCTTAAAATGGGGAATATCAGTGTGTTAACGGGGTCGGAAGGAGAAGTTAGATTGAACTGCGGCATAGTTAATACAGACTCTTCTGGATCAGAAAGCTATTTACATAGCTCGATTGAAACCAGAGATGATGCTGAGTACAAATATGCCATATAAAACTAGCTTGTTTTAATAAATGGTGATGATGACAAATATGTTAACAAGACAATACATTAGTAAGTTTTGAGACTTATTAGCATATGTTAGACAAGCCATACGAGATTTGTTAGACAAGTGTCGGGGATCGTTATTAGCATATATATGTTGTCATGGTCTGATCATGTTTTGATAGAAGTACTCTACTCATGGCTGGAAACTTCTTGTATAGAAGGATTTGGTTATGAATAACAGAAAAGTTTCAAACAGGTCGGGTGTTATTTTTCACTTTACAAATAGAATTTCAACACATATGAGACTTATGGATCTTGTGGTGTGTTAGAGTTTCTTGAATTGCAACTCTTCTCTTTCTCTCCTCTCCCCCGCACCCTCTCTTCTCCCTCCTCTCCCCTTTTCCATTTCTCTTCTCTCCCCCTCTTTTGTAACGTGGCTATATATGTTGATCTGTAAGGGGATTGGTGATCCACACCTTAAGTAATGGGTAATACGAGAGTTCTTGATCTTAGCATGCGTTGCCTTGCACATGCACTTTTTCTAAAACTCTCTTGTATTTCTTTGTTTGTTTTTGAAACTTCTTTTTTTGGTGCTGGGTTATTTTTTTTTTTTTTTTGCAATGGCAGGCTTTTTTTTACTGCAAATTTGTGTTTATTTTTATTTTTTATTATTATATTTTTTTTTGCGCTGGGTTGTGACTGTTTTGCTCTAGAAAAGGGTGGGAGGGACCTTGGAAGTGTTTTTCACAAGTCTTGAAAACTTCCCCCACAAAGGAGGGGGGCTGCAAAGAGAGAGAGAGAGCGTGTATTTTAGAGAGAGAGGGAGGGGGAGCTGGAAGACACGGGGTGGGAGAGGAGGAGAGAGAGAGAGGGAGAGAGATCGGGTTGGGTGTTTCTGAAGAAAATAGAGATTGTCGTGAGTTTATTGTTTAATGAGAAATGATACTTGCAGTCGTGAGTGTGTAAATGTCGTGCAGTTATTTTAAAAAAAGTGAATAAATATGAGACCCACATGAAAAGAAATTAATTTTTTATGAGTGGATCTTACTCTTTTTCAAAGCGACTGCACAACATTTACATATTTCACGACTGTATATAGTATTACTCTTGTTTAATTTGCTATAGTATAAAAAAAAATATTTCACCCATCCGACTGGTAGTTTCCATCTCTAAATAAAGATTTGTCTTTTGGCCTTTCAAGAAGTACTTGGGTTCTCATTATTATATCTCTTCACATTCTTTTACAAATTCAGAATATATAGTATTTGAAACATAGAACATGTCAGATTTTGCTCCCTTAGAACTTCATCACCTTTTAATTGGTTTAAGCAGCCATGTCACGCTTTCTTTATGCATAACAATGAGTTTGATGTTTACAATGAGAAATTCATGAGTCTAACTCATTTTATAAAACTGATTCTATAAGAGATGATTGTTCATTCTTTATAAACATGCCCAAGATTTTGTTCACAGGCAATGTGGAAATATTCCTCAACACCCTCCCTCACGTGTATGTTAGTATTTCTCCTAGTCATTGTCATGAGATAAGTAGTGTAGGCCTCATTTGTCATAGCTCATTCGTCCTATGACAGGCTCTAATACCAACTCAACATCATTTGAATGAAAAACTACATCAACTTTAATACTCCTCCTTGATGTATTTTTCTGAAACTCCAAGCATCATTCTTAAGAACTGGAACTTGACTCTAGGAAGAGCTTTTGTAAATATATCTACAACTTGTTCTTTAGTGCTACAGAATTTCAATTTAACTTCTCCTTTTGCTTCACATTCTCTCAAAAAATGATACTTGATTTCAATGTGTTTAGTTCGATTATGAGAAACAAGATTCTTAGCCATAGTAATGGCAGTTTTATTATCACAATAAATCTCCACTAGACCTTGTTGTTTTTCTCCCATATCTTCAAGAATTCTATTCAACCAAATGGCTTGATTTACAGCTCCAGCAGCTGCAACATACTCAACTTCTATAGTTGATTGAGCAACAGTAGCTTGCTTCTTTGATTCCCATGAAAGCACTCTTGACCCCAGATTAAAACAACACCCTGAAATACTTCTCATATCATCCACTGAGCCAGACCAATCACTATCAATAAAACCGATTAGTTTTTAGTGTAAACATGACTTGAACCGGATGCCAAAGTCCATAGTACCTTGAACATCTCTAAGAACTCTTTTAGTAGCACCAAAATGAATTTGACTTGAACTTTGCATAAACCTAGAAAGTAGACTAGAAGCATACATGAGATTTGGTCGAGTTGCAGTTAAATACAACAAACTGCCAACCAAACTTCTATAGGTAGCTGCATCAGTTTTCTTAGCCCCATCTTTCTTTTTAAGCTTTTCATTTGCAATTAAAGGAGTTGCTATTGTCTTACATCCTAACATTTGAATTTTTTCTAACAAATCTTTTGCATACTTTCTCTATGATACGAAGATTCCATTTTCTTGGCAAACTTCCATTCCAAGAAAATAATGCATAAGCCCCAAATCACTCGTTTCAAAATTATTCATCATCTCTTGCTTAAACTCTTCAATCATCTTTAAGTTATTTCTAATTAAAATCAGATCATCAACATACAATGAACCTAGAAGCAAAAGCTTTATCCTTGATTTTCACAAAGATTGTAGGCTCACTTATGCTTCTATTAAAGCCTTTATCACTGAAATAACTAGCTATTTTTTCATATCATGCTCTAGGTGTTTGTTTAAGCCTATATAAAACATTCTTCAAGCAAAACACTTTTCCTTCTTCTCTTATGAAACCTTTTGGCTGATCAATATAGACTTCTTCTTCTAGAATTATATTGAGAAAAGCTGAGTTAACATCAAGTAGAAAAATCTTCCAACTTTTCTGAGCTGCAAGTGCACAAAGAGTTCAAATTGTATCCAACCTCGCAACTGGTGCAAAAGTTTCATTATAATCAATTTCTGGTTGTTGTGAGTAGTCTTTAGCAACAAGTCTTGCTTTGCATTTTTTTAAAGAACCATCAGAGTTAAAGTTTTCTTTTGAAAATCCACTTAACCCCAATCACTTATTTATTGTCAGGACAAGTGACTAACTCCCATGTATTGCTCTTTTCAATCATTTTGACCTCCTCCCCCATTACATCAATCTGGACTTGTTCTTTTACTGCTACAACAAAATTCTTAGGTTCTACAGATGAGTAGTTACAAAATTCATAAATCCTTCTAGGTGGAGATTCTGATGAAGAACTTTCTGTTGAAGACATTTCATTCAAACTGTTTTCTGATCTGGGTGATAAAGATGGAGTCACAGTCATATCTTCATCCTCTTCTCTTCTTTCATTTTGATTTTCAGAAATAGGAAACTGTCTTGTTTGCTATCAAGACTAAAACTCAAAATTTTGAAAACCTCTCATTTCATCATTAAAACTTTACTAAATTCCCACACAAAATAAAATAAACAATTCAACTTTTTCAAATCTCAAAATAAAAATAATATTAAAAAATATATTCTAACAATATTTTATTTAATTTTTTAACTTTAATCTCAACTCATCTCATTCCATTTCATCTCATATCTGAAAACAAACAGGTAAATGAACATATTTACTGATCATCTTTTCTTCATCCCAATTCCAACTAGCCTGCTCATCAAACTCAACATCTCTACTAGTGACAAGCTGTTTTGACTCTAAATTGTAGATTCTATATCCCTTGGATTGAGAGCTATATCCAAGAAAAACTCATTTTTCAGATTTTTCTTCAAGCTTGTCTCTTTTCTGTGAAGGAACATGAATGTAACACATACACTCGAAAACTTTTAGATGACTTGTAGTAAGTTTTTGACCACTCCAAGCCTCAATAGGAGTTTGATTTAGAACTACTTTTGTTGGAAATCTGTTAAGCAAATAAATTGATGTATTAACAGCCTCTGCCCAGAACTTTTTTGGAAGTCCTTTCTTGAGCATCATAGATCTGGCCATTTCCATTACAGTCTTATTTTTCCTTTCAGAAACTCCATTTTGCTGTGGAGTGTAGGCTAATGTCAATTGATGTTCTAACCCTTCTTCTTCACAAAAAGCATCAAACTTCTTTGAATTAAACTTAGTGCCTCTGTCACTTCTCAAAGTTTTGATCTTGCAACCACTTTGGTTCTCAACTAACAGCTTATACTTTATAAAGATCCCAAAAACTTCAGATTTTTCTTTAAAAAAATAAACCCATGTCGTTCTCAAAAAATCATCTATAAACAGTATAAAATACATGTTTTGGCTTAGAGAAGATATTCTCATTGGACCACACACATCAGTGTGCACAAGCTCCAACACCTTTTTAGCCCTCCAAGTTTCACCTTTAGGAAAAGACTATTTGTGTTGTTTTCCAAGCATACAACCTTAACATACTGGCATGTTTAAATCTAGTAGAGGTAAGTTACTTATTGTATTCTTTTGATTCAACACTCTTAGGGCATTAAGATTGTAAGGTCCAAACCTTTGATGCCAAATACTTGTTTCATCAAACTTAGCCATCATAGCCATTTGAAACTGCCAATGAATAGGAAAGCTTTTGCAATTTTCCATTTTCACTTCTGCCACTACTTGTTTATGGTGCTTTAGATAACAAATGGTGCATACTTCCCCCTTCAAAGTGTAGTGAATACCCATTTTGCGTCATTTGACCAACACTTAGTAAACTTTGATCAAAACTTGGAACTAAAAAAACATCATTAATGAATCTACTTCATTTCTTAGTTTCCAAAGTGATTGTGCATTTTCCTTTTGTTTCTACCAATTCACCATTTCCAAGTTTGACTTTACATTTACAGATCTATCAATTTTTGAAAAAATACCTTAATTTGGAGTCATGTGATTGTTGCACCCACTATCCAGAAACCATTCTTCACTTTTCTGTTCAACAGTAGTTTGACATGCATAGAACAAGTGCTACTCCTTTTCTTTTGTATAGTTGGCCTATTGGTTCTTGTTTTTGAATCGATAGTCCTTCTCTATATGTCGAGTTTGTGCACTGAGGCTTCCCGTGATGATAACAATCATTCTCTAAATGATCATTCTTCTTACAAACACCACAAGGAGGAAATTCTCCTTTTTTGAGAACTTTCTCCACCTTTTGGTACACTTTTATAATTCTTTTTAAAGTCTCTTGGTTTTTTATTTTTCAAATTATCCTTTAGTTGGAATGCATTCTCTAAGGAGACTTCACTTCTTCTATCAATTCTTTGTTCATGAGCATGTAAAGATCCCATCAACTCAGTGATAGTTAGTTGAAAGGTCTCTAGATTCTTCAATTGCAACAATCATATGATCATACTTTTCTATCAAACTGATCAAAATTTTCTAGACTACTCTTTCATCAAAAACTTCTTCTCCATAAACATGCATCTGATTTATGATCTCAATAAGTTTGGAACAACAATCTTTTACATTCTCAGACTTTTTCATTTTGAGATTTTCAAGTACTTCTTTTCTTAAACCTTGAAGCTTAATTGTTTTAACTTTAAGATTTCCTTGAAACTCTTGCTGCAGAATCTCCCAGGCCTGTTTTGAAGTTATTGCTCTCATCAATCTTGAAAAGATTGCTTCACTAACAATTTGTTGTAGACTATTAGCACTATCACCTCTGCACCATCCTCACCAGCAGCCGCAACATCTGCTCCACCAAAAGGCACCCAAGCACTCGACAGCAATACAGAATAATCTAGAAGATTTTATTGTTACAACACTTGTCATCACTTTATGCAATATGTGCATTTTGTTATGAAAAGAATATTCCATTCTTTGTTTATAAATACCACATCGATGCACTGTATTAAGATAAGAAAAGAAATACACAGAACATTCTTTCCTCTTCTATTCTTCAGCTCTTAAGTATTTTATTTTTCTGTCTTTATTTTGACATGGTATCAAGGGCCATATAAGACTCATGTCTAAGGTTCTTTCATGGCAGAAACTTCTTCACAATCCCAACCCCATTCTATTGTTTCTCACCTTTCATCTTCTTCCCACTTAGTTACAATAAAACTTACCCATGACAACTACCTCTTGTGGAAGGCTCAAATCATGCCTTACCTCAAAGGTCAAAATCTGTTTGGGTTTGTTGATGGCACCACAAACCTTCCCCCGTAACTTACTAAAAGTTCAAAGAAACCCAATCCAGAATACTTGACTTGGCAACAACAAGATCAAGCTATTATGAGTATGCTAATATCATCCTTATCTGAGAATCTCATTGCTCATGTTTTGGATGCTTCTACGTCTCAAGAGATCTGGGCCACTCTCATTGATCTCTTCTCTACCAAATCACAAGCACGTCTCATGCATGTGCAATATCAGCTAGCCACTTTAAAAAAAGGTTCGGCCTCCATATCTGACTACTATCAAAAGGCAAAACTCCTTAGAGATACTCTTGCCATGGCTGGTAAAACTCTCTCAAATTCTGAATTTATCACATATCTCTTGGTTGGTTTGGGTTCCGACTTTGACTCTATGGTCACTTCTATAACCACTCTCGTTGAACCTCTTAGTCCCCCTCAGGTCTACAGCCACTTACTTACGCATGAATCAAGGCTCTCTCATCAGATTACTAATCTTACTGCCACCACCGAGTTCTCTGCAAATTCCACTTTCAAGTCTCCCACTGAAAATAGCACTCGAGGTCGTGGTTTTTATCGTGGCAGAGGAGGTTTTCGAGGGCGTGGTCGTGGCCGTAATAGTGGACGAACTTCATCTTCCCATTTCTCTTCATCCCGTCCCACTTGCCAAGTCTATCTCAAACAAGGTCACACTGCCATTAATTGTTATTACAAATTCAATCACAGCTACTAGTCACCTCCACCTCCCTCTCTTTCAGCCCATTTCACAAATGTCCCCACATCCTTCTCCACCCTAACTCCATTGGTTGACAATCTTTGGTACCCTGATTCGGCAGCTACTTATCACTTCACCCATGACTTTTCTAACTTATTTGTTAGTCCCACAGAATACAAGGGTGACGAGCAAGTGTGTATAAATGATGGCACATCTCTTCCGATTCAACATGTTGGCAGCTCCACCGTGCACTCCAATTCTGGCAAACTACTTCTCTCAAAACACTATCATGTTCCTTCTATTTCTAAGAATTTAATTTCTGTTCAAAAATTTTGTAAAGACAATAATTTTTTCTTTGAATTTTATTCTACTTTTTTTCGTGTGAAGGATGCTCATACCAACCGAACTCTGCTCCAAGGCAAAACTAAAGATGGAATGTATGTGTTTCCATCTGTTTCTTCTTCCCATCAAGCACATACAAGCATCCGAGCATCACATTTTCAATGGCACATCAGACTTGGACATCCTTCCATGCAATTGGTTCGTCGAATTATCTCCAAAGTCTCTCTTCCCGTGCACTCCTCCCCCATGCCTGACCTATGTTCCTCATACTGTCAAGCGAAACTTCATCAGCTTCCATATAATCACTCCACCTCTCGCTCGTCTGCTCCTCTTCAACTTTTGTTTTCTGATGTTTGGGGTCCTGCACCGGTTCTTTCTCGCGGTGGTTTCCGTTATTATGTTTCGTTTGTAGATGATTATAGCAGATTTACATGGTTGTTTCCATTAAAATGTAAGTCTGATGTAACTTCTACTTTCCTTCCCTTCAAATGTCATGTAGAGAATCTTCTTAATACAAAAATACGTGCCTTACAAACCGATTGGGGTGGTGAATATAGATCTTTACATACTGTTTTACAATATTTTGGTATCTCTCACCGTCTCTCTTGTCCATATGCACATTCTCAAAATGGGTCGGTTGAAAGAAAACACCAACACATTGTTGAAACTGGGTTAGCTCTTCTCTCTCATTCATCCAGTCCTCGTTTATATTGGTCTGATGCATTTATCACTGCAGTCTTTCTCATCAACCGACTCCCTTCCTCTGTTTTAAATTTTAAAACTCCATTTGAACTTTTATTTCATAAAGTTCCAGACTATACTTTCTTAAAGTCTTTTGGATGCATTTGTTGGCCTAACCTTAGACCTTATAATCATCATAAAATGGAATATCGATCCCTTCCTTGTGTATTCCTTGGATATAGCTCAAATCATCATGGCTATCTATGTTTTCATGTGCCTACTGCTCGCATGTATGTCTCGAGAGATGTGCTATTTGATGAATCTAACTTTTATTTTGCTACACATACCTCTGCCTCGTCCCCGAGTTCTCAGCCCATCTCAAATAACATTCCCTTTTTCAATACTTCCCCCTCATCGGCCCACAACCCAATCCATATCTCCCAGTCCAACACCGACCACACCTGCATCTATACGTGACTTAGCCTCTCAGCCTATACCTTCATCCGAGCCCACCAACATAACCCGCCCACACTTTACCTCATCTAGGTCATCATCTTCATCTGCTTCACAATCTCTATCATCCCCACTGCCTCCTTCCTCTGCACATCCTATGAAAACAAGATCCAAGTCCAATCTTCATTTTCCAAAAGTTCTCACTGACGGCACTATTGCGTGGCCTTGACCACAAGCTCATACCATCTCTGCCGAGACACCCCACGAGCCTACCTCAGTGACTGAAGCCTTCAAGTATCACGAATGGCGTTGTGCTATGCAATTAGAGTTTGATGTTCTCTTATCCAACAATACTTGGTCTCTAGTTCCACCTGCATCTAACCAAAATCTTGTAGGTTGCCGATGGATTTTCAAGACCAAATACCTCTCGGATGGATCAATCGAACAGAGAAAAGCCCGACTTGTAGCCAAGGGCTACAGTCAACTTGAGGGGCTCGACTACTCAGAGACGTTTAGTCCAGTCATTAAGCCAACTTCCATCAGGTTAGTGCTCTCTATTGCCGTGCTCCTCGTGCATGGTATGCACGACTAAGTTCACTTCTCTTGGAATTGGGTTTTATTGCCTCTAAATCTGATGCTTCTCTGTTTATCTATCGTCATCAATCTGTGACAATTTATTTTTTGGTCTATGTGGATGATGTCATTCTCACTGGCAATGACCCGAATGCTTTGGCTCAACTTGTTGATATTCTGCAAAGTGACTTTCCTCTTAAAAACTTGGGTGACCTTCATTATTTTTTGGGGCTTGAATGTCATAGAAATTCCAACGGAATTACTGTATCACAACACAAATACATTTTTGACTTGCTCAAGAAGACCAATATGAGCAATTGTAAGCCTGTCAATAGCCCCATGTCCCCCTCCACAAAACTGTCAGCTTTCAATTCTACGTCTATGGAAGATCCCTCTCTTTATAGAAGTGTAGTTGGCAGTTTACAATACTTATTGTTCACTAGACCAGATCTGTCTTTCTCTGTGAATCGGGTGTGTCAATTCATGCATGCACCCTGTATATCCCACTGGCAAGCAGTTAAGCATATTTTACGCTATCTCAAGCACACCATGGATTATGGTCTGGCTATTACTTCATCTCCCTTTCCTCAATTGGCTGCTTTTTCTGATGCCGACTGGGCTGGATGCCCAGTTGACAGAAAATCTACTGGGGGATATTGTGTTTTTTATGGCAAAAATCTGGTTTGTTGGAGTTCTAAGAAACAATCAACAATTGCAAGATCGAGTACCGAAGCAGAATATAAAGACTTGGCACATGCAACTTGTGAGTTATTGTGGCTACAAGCTCTACTTTCTGAATTGGGAATTTTTCTGTCCAAACCTCTCATTCTTTACTGTGATAATTTGGGTGCAACATATCTGTCCGTCAATCCTGTGATGCACTCCCGCACCAAACATGTTGACATCGATTACCATTTTGTGAGGGATCGGATTCATGCCAAAACTCTTCAAGTCTCTTTTCTCTCAAGCAAGGATCAATTGGCTGACATCTTTACAAAGCCATTGTCACTTTCCAGATTTTGCAGTCTGAGATCGAGCCTCACAGTCCTTCCAGTCATGCTTGGCTCGCAGGGGCGTATTAGCACTATCACCTCTGCACCATCCTCACCAGCAGCCGCAACATCTGCTCCACCAAAAGGCACCCAAGCACTCGACAACAATACAGAATAATCTAGAAGATTTTATTGTTACAACATGTGTCATCACTTTATGCAATCTGTGCATTTTGTTATGAAAAGAATATTCCCTTCTTTGTGTATAAATACCACATCGATGCACTGTATTAAGATAAGAAAAGAAATACACAGAACATTCTTTCCTCTTCTATTCTTCAGCTCTTAAGTATTTTATTTTTCTGTCTTTATTTTGACATAGAGTAAACAAAGCTTTAGCATCTCTTTGCTTGTCAATCTTGTTTTGGGTTAATTCTGAAGTTCCTTCTACAATGTCAGAGACTCCACTTTCAACAACATCCCAAAAGTGTCTTCATCTTGATACTCAAGTAATCATAGTTCTCACCACCAAATATTGGAATAGTGGTAGATGAACCAAGAGCTGCCTTGACGCCTTTTTCAGATCGAAGTGACCCTGATGCCAATTGATGGAAATTACAATTGAAAAAACATTGGAAAAATGAAGATAGAAACTTCAATCCCCGAAACTGATGAATTGATTCTTGATGTTCTGTCTATTCCACTTCTCAGAATACAACTGATATAGTCACATTGTAAACATCACAGCATTAATAAAGGAACAACTTTCAAGATAAGCTAATTAACATTATAATCTAAATATATATAGCAGAACACACTAATAATAAAGTTTATGAAAAACTACATCAACTTTAATAAAATTCCACTGATTGGATCTCAGATTCAATGAACCGCATGAATTTAAGATTGCTCTGTACACTGCCTTTTCCTTAGCTGTACCAGGAAACGAACATAGATAGAAACGAACATAGATAATGCATGAGAAAGAGAGGTTTAAAAAATCTACGTGGTCCAGACAAGAAATGGACAGTAATGCTTGGAAAGAATGGCTAGCAGCTTGGACCCGGAACATATATAAATGATGTATTTATCTAGGTGGTTGGACTATTATTAATATTATTTCCCAAGTCCAAACCTAGCTAGCAGGTACAGAAGTCGGAAATATTAAGAGTGGTGTTACTTTGTCGGTTGAGTATAATCATTTTATTTGACCGTTAGGTTATTTTAATTTTTTAATTTATTTATTTTATATTTTTTTAACATATTTAAATATTTTTAAAAATACATCAATACATTACAAATTACTTTCTTAATTATTAAATAAAAAAATTCAAAAAAAAAATAAATATACAAACAGTGGACAAAATAAGAACGCAAACAACCATTTTCCAAATATTAATTGATGAAAATCCAAGAAAAGTAAATTACCTGTTCCCATCGAATTATATAATTTTCCAAATGAATGGACACGCCGACAGGTACACCCAAACAATATTTCAAATCAACTTTGAGACTTTTTCTGAGCCCGTGAACTTTCAAACTAGGTAGCGTGCTTTGTAAATTTAACGTGTTTGTCACTTAATAAATAAAGGCTCCCAATTTGGCCTGTTAAACATCGTTCTTTTTTTCCAGTAAGAGAGAGATAGAGAGCATTGCACACAGAGATCATGTCTTCTTCCCACTTCATTGCGGTAGCTCTATTCTGCATTGCATTCTTGCTGGCCGGAGGAATATCAGTATCCCATGCCCAGCTTTCCTCGACATTTTATGACCAAACATGTCCAAACGTGACGAACATCACACGTGGTGTCATCCAGAATGCGTTGCTGAGCGATCCCAGAATTGGTGCCAGCCTTATTAGGCTTCATTTCCATGACTGCTTTGTCAATGTACGTAGTACTTCTCTCCATGCATCCTCCTTGCTTTTAAAATCAAGCATCGCTTGCTTTATTAATGGGTTTCAAGTTTTTGTTTTTGGTTTTTTTTATAAATTGTGTGGAAACGTGTTTTACTTTCTTGCAGGGTTGTGATGGATCAATTTTACTGAACAACAGTGACACCATAGACAGCGAAAAAGAAGCTGCCCGAAATAATAACTCCGTCAGGGGCTTTGGTGTTGTTGATGATATAAAGACTGCGTTGGAAAGCGCTTGTCCCCGCACAGTTTCCTGCGCTGATATTCTCGCCATTGCAGCTGAAGAATCAGTTTCCTTGGTACAGCGACAACATCAACACGCCCTTGATCTCTTTAAATCTTTGTCCCTGACTCTGCTGCTATACACAACTTAAAATAGAAGGAAACTAAACTGGAGAAATTAAATAAATTAACAGCTTGCTTGCTATGCTACTTAAATGAAGGCATCCAGTTTTGATAGCAGATCAAGATCTAGTATATAATATCTTATTAAACCTTAAATACCTTTTCTATACAAAATTTTCAGCTTCTTCTATCTCAGAAAATGTTCTTTTCTGATCTTCATAGAATAATGGTTGAGTTTTAACAGGCCGGTTTTGATCTACAAAACATTTTTATTGCCCCCAAAACATTAATCATGACACATAAAACACAAGGGAAAGTCTACTGCCACTCCGAAACAAGTTTTTAGTATGTCTGTTTTACATATGAAGCTGACTAATTGGTGCTCACAGGCAAATGGTACCTCGTGGACAGTTTTACTGGGAAGAAGGGACGGGACAACAGCCAACCGTACTGGTGCTGATATTTCCCTTCCAAGCGCCGTCGATACCCTTGACACTCTTAAATCTGTCTTCTCAGCCGTGGGGCTGAACACCACCGATCTGGTTTCCCTCTCAGGTAGCTAGCATTTCTATACTCATCACTGGTGTCCAAAAATAATCACACCAATTACTAATATGTCACATTTAAAGTAATTTTTCATGGTTGATATTCGCAAATATCTATTAGATGACGAAGTTAACATGCGTAATTTTCAGGCGCTCACACGTTTGGACGCGCACAGTGTCCGACTTTCAGTGGCCGATTGTACAATTTCAACAACACAGGTAATCCTGATCCATCCCTGAACACAACCTACTTGGGAACTCTCCGAGGAATATGCCCCGAGAATGGAACTGCGACTGGCTTGGCAAACCTCGACCTCACAACAGCCGATACTTTTGACAACAATTACTTCTCCAATCTTCAAGTTGGGAACGGATTACTGCAGACCGATCAAGAGCTGTTCTCAACGACAGGAGCGGACACCATTGATATTGTCAACAACTTTAGTAGTGATCAGAATGCTTTCTTTGCCAGCTTCGGGGAGTCGATGATTAAAATGGGAAATATCGGTGTGTTAACGGGGTCGCAAGGAGAAATTAGATTGAACTGCGCCTTAGTGAATGCAAACTCTTCTGGATCAGAAAGCTATTTACATAGCTCAATTGAAACCAGAGATGATGCTGAGTACAAATATGCCATATAAAATTACTAGCTTGTTTTAATAAATGGTAATGATGATAAATATGTTAACAAGACAATACAATAATAAGTGTTGGGATCGTTATTAGCATATATATGTTGTCATGGTCTGATCATGTTTTGATATAAGTACTCTACTCATGGCTGGAAACTTCTTGTATAGAAGGATTTGGTTATGAATAAAGATTTGTGTTTTGGCCTTTTAAGAAGTACGTACTTGGGTTCTCAGAATAGATATATAGCATTTGAAAGTACATAGATGATCATGTCATATTTTGCTCCTTTAGTACCTCATCTCCTTCTTGGTTTAAGCAGCTGTGTCACGCTTTTAGCAATGAATTCCATTGATTGGATCTTAGATTGCATGAATCTCACGAATTTAAGATTGCTATGTACACTGCCTTTTCTTTAGCTGTGTACCAGAAAACGATTTAGGGCTTGTTTGAAAATAGATATTATTTCAAAATTTTCATATCATCTATTTTTCAAATATAATTCATATATAAATATTTTCAAATTAATCATTATAGATTTCTCACTGTCAAACAAGAAATAAAAAGAAATTCAAATTATTCAAATCTACAAACAATAATAATATTATAAAACTATATTATAACAATATTTTTAATAATATTTTAATTTTATAATATTTTTTTATTTAACTTTTACTCTTTTTTTTTTTTAAATCTAAAATCTAAAAATTATTAAATTTAAATTATTTTATTACTATTTACAAATTATTAGTTTACGAATAATGGTAAAATGATCATCTTATCTCAGCGCTGGTGCTAGAAGAAGTTGCCAAGGGATTCCTAAAACAAAACATCACAGCAGCAGCGATTGAACGAGATGGTTGTAACAATTGAGCTCCGTGGCAATCTCAGAGACACATATGATGGAGACGCCACATGCCCGCTTTCCCACCGTCTTCGAAAAACTCGTTTTCAGGAATCTGATTTCTTTGGGTGCAATTATTTCGTGGCCTTTAATTTCTACGTACATTCTATTATTTGTGGGCGATTTATAATCCTGTGAGCTGATATTTGAAATTGGGAGTTGAAAGGTCAAAAAATGGCAAATGGATAGTGATAGGGTTATTGTCCAATTACTATCCATATATTATTTAAGTATATTTGAAATTTTTATTATTATTTTTTAAAAATATATTTTTAACATTTTTTATCATAAAAAAATATATAACTTTATTAATATTCACTTCCTTAATAAAATAAAAAATTTAAAAAAAATCACTTCTTTAATCAAAATTAAGTAGAAACTCTATCATTATTTAATCAAAAATTAAAAATTAAAAAACATTAAGTAGATAGTCTATCATTATTGATGGGAAATAATGGAGATGCGGGGTATCGATCCCCGTACCTCTCGCATGCTAAGCGAGCGCTCTACCATCTGAGCTACATCCCCTTTTGGTGGGGTACAAATATTAATAATAAAATTATAAACGAGCGAGCATAATTTTCATGCATATATTTTTTATATTCATGTGTTCATAGATGAAAACAATAATAATAACAAAAAAAAAACTCAATTATTCCTAACTAGCAAAATGTGTATGCACAACCAGGTCGTCAGTCTTGACCTTCTAGACCAATGGCCTGACATGGGTCAACTACTCTCTATGGAGAAAGGTCCATGTTCAAAAAATGGGCGAGAGATCTACAAAGTTGATATGAAAATGCAAAATTTTGATATGCTTGAAAGTGACATTTAGGCTGACTTTGGATGCTAAGTGTATATAAGATATCTGTAAATAGTAATTAATTGTTTGCAAATAGTAATAAAATAATATGAAAATATTTAAAAACAATTATATTTCCAAACAAGTCTTTAATAATATGCGCGTGATTGTTAGAGAGAGATAATAGGAAAACTATTAGCATTAATTAGGGAAATGCAAAAAAATCACAATATTCAAGAAGCTTAATTAAAAGGAGATCATGTCATATTCATATATAAAGCATTAAGACTAAATAACATGTTGCACTTTATAAGTAGCATTTTTTGGTACGTACATGATATCCTTAATTTATTTTTCCACATCACGTATTTTTTGCTAATTATTTCAGCACAATTTTCAATTTATGATGAATTCACTGATCTGCAGCTCTTCCGAATCTCTCCACTGGAACCAGTGAGAGGACTGATGTTGCCCATCTTGATCATGGAATTAGCAAAATCGGCAGAGAAAAGAGGAAAGTTATTGCTGTAACTTTGGACCAAACTTTTGGTTGTTGTGACGGCGGCGACATCACCGGAGACTAGAATTTGGTCGGAACTAAAAAGTCCTTTTCCGTTGAGCAAGTTTTGAAAGTAATGGCTGTCGAACAAATCAGTTGAGTTTCGGTCTATGGCTGTCGTCCTGTTTCCATCCCCATTCACCGGACAAAAGCTTTGCAAATCAGACGCCATGCTTGCATCCATTGTACTGTCTGCAGCGGCCGTCCCGTTCGAGTCGAACAACCTATTGCTGAAGGTGGCACATCTGGCCAGTCCAATGGTATGACCTCCTGCACAATATCATGCATACTCAATTATATATTCTTATACGAGAAATATTTTAATTACAAAAAAATTTGACGAAAGTAAATTTATAAATTAATATGATTTAATGTACTATATTAAATTGTAAAATTATTTTTATTATAAAATAATATAACATATTATATAAATTCATCTCAATTTATAAATTTATTTTTATAAAATATCTTGATACTAGAGCACTTCTATTCATCTTTTACTATTGCTAAACATTTCTTGTTTTTTGAGTGCATGGCCACGATCGAGGTATTTATATATTCTCCTTTACTGATAAAAGGCAACTCATGTAAGTGGAAAACATTAATTTGATTGGCATTATTAATTAATTACCAGATAAGGAGACGACATCTGTGAGATTGAGGCCAACAGCGTCAAACTTGGAAATGATAGAGTCCAGTGCCTCTGTTGGAGCAGGAAGTGCACCATTTACTGTGGATTGCGTTGCGGGCAACAGTGCATCTCTTCTGCCCAACAAAACCTTCCATGACGGCCCTCCACTCTGCAAATTATTTAACCATCATGATACATATAAATATATATATATATATATATATATTTACACACATACACACACACACAACATGCTTATTAATTATTAATGACCAAAGTAGTACCTAACATGCATGCATGAACTCAGAATGATCTCTTTGAGCTAGTTAGCGTTGCTTGATCCAAATATCAAATTGCATGCATATGTTTCCCTAGAAGTCGTGATTATATATATGGATTATTTCAGCTATATATATAGCCCAAAGAAATTGGGGGGAATATTATCATGTATTAGATAAGCTTACTAAGAGCACAGCATCTCGGGCAGCTATGGCGAGTATATCAGCACAAGATACAACGCCACTGCATGAGCTCTCCACGGAGCTTTTGATCTGGTCCACAACTTCATATCCTCTGACTGAGTTTTGGTTAGGAGGGGCAGACTTCTCACTATCCGTTCCATCCAACAGTATCGACGCATCACAACCCTACGAACAAAAATTATTATGGTTTAATCATGATCATCAGGACACGACGATGCATGATATATATATATGCAGCATGATTATATATAAAGACTAGTACGTAGTGATATTGCCCAAACTCACGTACGTTTACAAAGCAATCGTGGAAGTGAAGCCGAAGCAAAGAGGCAGCCATTCGCATTTCAGTCTTGATAGCATTTATCATTTGTTTCCGCACAACGCCAAGAAGATTTGGACATGTTGTCTTGTAAAAGTCCGTAGTTAGTTGAGACCTTGCAACAAGGAACAACATAAAGGTGGTCATAATCAAACAATAACCCTTCTTCATGCTCATGATTTTCATTAGCCTCCACAAACAGGTAATCGAGGGAAACAACGTCTAAGGACACGGCCAAAATGCTAATGCCTTATAATAATTAAGTCTTGCACTAGTTGCAGGCTTAATATATATAGCCGATCGAGGTGATCGCGAGTGCAATATATAGCATGAATTTGATAATGTATGAATCACGAGAGCAATAGGAATTCGGTAATGTATCATTAATAAAGTTTTTGTTGTTTACTATATGGCTAAGTACTAGTGGTGGTGATGTATGGCGGCTGTAGCTAGCCGGTGTTTGCCTCAATTCAAAATTAGTACTGCACTGATGAGATTGATGGTACTTAGAATAAGCCTGAAATAAGTACTGCAAATTAGTAGTTTTAACATTGCCGACATTTGTAATTAATTGACAGATCGGTAGTGGGATTATACTTATCAGATTGCATAGAAAATTATAAATGCTTGAGCTTTCCAATCTAAAGTACCACATGTAAATCCACAAATTGAAAATAACTTTATATGATACGTAAGATCTATTATAAGAAATTAGGAATTTTTCAAAACTCAAAATCATCGCAAAAATCCCATATAATCGCCACATTTATCCATTTTCGTCGATTTTTAGTTCACTGCATTTTTTATAAAATTAATCCTTTACTTCTGAGTTAACCCAACGATAGGCAAAATTCGTCAAAAAAAACAAATATTCCCGGCAATTTTTGTCCGTCACAAATGTCTCATAAATCGATGGAAATGGTCTTTTTGTTTACCATTAAATCGTTGAGAAAAGTCAATTGCCGCGATATATACCTTCACAAAAGGTAAATAAATCGCCAAAAATGACACTTATTTTTTCCAGTAATATAGAATTAGCATCGCCATTAGGTATTCCCAACGGGTCGCAGCAAATAGACCTCAAATCGATGTAAATATGCATGCCCTTTTGCAACAATTATTATTTTCATCGCTCTTGAATTTATTTCCAACGTCCACAAATCGGCGTTAAAGCTATCCTCTCTGCCGCAAAAACTCAATTGTGATGATTTAGTAAGTTGTCCGTATAGATATTTGCAATTGATATCCACTTGTTACGTCACATACAAATCGCCAAAATTGCCTCAATTGCATCGATTCTTTGAATCGCCGCAAAAGATGTGTTCCAAATTAATTGTGTTGATTTCCAGCGAGTTTGAATTTCACTGCAAGGCTACTTTGGTTCATTTTTTTGCCCAAAGACGGTGGCTAGGCTTTATTTTCAAACTTCATCTAAATAATTTGATTTTCTTATTAACACATAATTTATCTTATTTTAGGTTAGTCACTAAATAATTAAGTCATGTAAAATAATATTGTAGACCTCATTCATTGTGAAACAATTTCAGTCATAATATTATGTGTTAATTTCCAATCTTTTTTCACCTAAATTTTTCTTGAAATAATTAAGCTGAGTACTTCTAGAAGTGTTTATCCAACCCCCATGCCTTATGATAATAAGTACTTAGAAATATGAAACATAAAGGAAAAAGATTGAACTTTCATCATATGCACTGAAGAACATGTAGGATTAATTCTCATGTTCAAATCTTTGAGCAGTACCATTTTCATCTAATTTAATAAATTAAAGACATTCATTCATCCAAATTCAGTTGAGAATTCACATTAATGTAGTTATGGGTTATACACTCGGCTGGACCAATTGGAATCCAAAACCTACAACTTAACTACTAAATATTGAGAACATATTATATCCAAGCACAGATCTGAAAATGTGCACATTTAGATAGATTTGTCAACTGTGTTGCTTTTCTATCTTTAAAAATTATATCTAGTCAGCTATAACATTAATATGCACCTGGGCATGAGGGGTGGGTAGAACAGCTTCAATATGACTGCATCAATGCACTTATACTTTTGGGATATTTCATATTTCCATCTCTCCAACTCCAATCTGGCAGTTATACATAAAATAACAAATCAGTTCATAAACATTATACCAGTTATATAGGAGCAGTGCATTCGCTGTTTTGACCAATTAACAGAAATAAAATATGAGATGGTCATATAAAAAAACATTGAAATCTATAACTAACCGACAAAGGATGACAGGTGAAGATGTTGACAAACCAACCCAGAAACCTAATCTAATATGGATCTATGCCTGCTGCTTAAAAGCTTAAAGCAGCTAAAGAAGTTTTGAGAGTATTAATCCATCCTTACATGGTAAAAAAGCACATCTTTTCTGCTACAATCCACTATTATACTGTTGTTGTTTACATGAAAAAAAGTGTCTGGTTTCAAAATCATCGAGGCAGAAATAAATTAGTACTGTTGCTACGTCTGGGTAGGATTACAAATATCACATTCCCTTTTGTAGTGCATTCAATCACAAAGCATGTCCAAGTTCCGTAACTAACTTCATTGGTTTCCTTTCCTTTTGATCAATGAGCATAACGAGATTTGGCTAAATTAAGTGACCCCCACAACTTCAATTTTCTACAAACTAATTGTGTATCTACAGATAATTTGCTGGGTATCTCGAAGAATCCTCCATAGACCTATTTCATACTAGAAAAAAATTAATTACCAGTTTTCTACATGTTTAATATATAGCTTTAAAGATCATAGATATATAGCATTAATGAAATCTAAAGGGATATATAGTGAAATATTATAATATATATATCTTGAAATGGATTAGATCGATATTATTGCATGGTAAACCTCACGACTCATTCAAACAAAGCAATGAACACTGAATAAATTCTCCCTCAGATCATGGCTATAGAAGAATAGACCATCTTGTAAGCCACATAAAGGCAGCATGATTGGGAAGTTGAGCTATAGAAGAATAGACCATCTTGTAAGCCACATAAAGGCAGCATGATTGGGAAGTTGAATGGAAAGCAGAGAATAGAAACCTCATTTCTATTAGTGGATTGAATAAGATAATAATGGAATTGTACGTTGGTGACAATCTTGTGGATTGCACTCTTTTCATTTACTTTGTATTTTCTCAGTCCCACTATTTTCCTCTCATCACTACTTTTATTTTGGACGAATGCTCCCTCACTAAAATATTAGTGCTTTCCTCTTCACTTAACCAGTATTCCTTTTACTCATCTGGTAATAGCATACATCAGTTATCAGTACGCACTTGCCATTGTCTCCACTAGTGTCATAAATGTCTTGTAAAACACAGAAAAGATTTTGGGATAAATAATACTACAGACCCCCTTGAAGAGAAGATTTCATCCAGAAAACTTGTGAAACACCTTTAGATCCTAGAAGCTCAACAATCATGTTGTTCTACTCCATAATCGAACATCAAGAATTTTCCTTTTTTTTTGTTTAATTTGATACATCCTTTCTTTACATCTGACCTTATTAGCATTAGTAGTTCAGATGGGTTGGCAAAATTTACTCTGGTAGTTGATGTAGTACTTGCTGTCTTTGAGATATATATTGGAAATGGCTTAGTATATTTATTTTCTTTGTGGGATGGGAGAGACGGATGGAGGGTTTACAACTGCCAGCCCTCACATTAGAGTCTCTACTCGTGCCCTCTTTAGATCAGAGTTAGACAAGGAACTTGATAAATGAGGTGGTACAGACTACTGATTTCAATTATATTATTTTTTGTTTGAGAAATTGCAAGAATTCTCTGAGGCTTCTTAATACCTCTCTCTCTCTCTCTCTCTCTCTCTCTCTCTCTCTCTCTCTCTCTCTCTCTCTCTCTCTCTCTCTCTCTCTCTGTGAGTATAATTTAGATTTGTCTGTGATATGCATTTTTTCTTTTTCTTTTTCACATCACTGCAGCTAAAGCCTCACTCTATGTACTAAAGCTTTATTGCGTCTATTCATGTAGTGACTCTTTCAATAATATATTGCAGATGCTCCCATCCAAGGATGCAAATTTCGTTGGTTATATCATTCACAGAATTTTGAGATCGTGAATGAGGATCATATACTTGGCATTGGTCAGTATCAGCTACAAGTTCTCTGGATATGGTGCTGAGATATATTATTTATAGTAAGACAAAAAGAAAGAAAAAGAAGGGGTGGATGGTGAGGGATGTGGATCATACCATTCATGATTGGCCATTGTGGTACAAGGTCATTAATATTTGCATTGTCACTATCTCTATGCTTTGTTATTCTTCAAATTATTTCCACAATATTTCTTTTTTCTAATTTTAACTTAAACAAACTGTCAATGAAGTTGGTATCCTTCATTGACAGTGGCATATTTTATTTTTCTTTAATATTTGATATTATTTTCCTTGAGAGATTTACTGATTGGTAAATGTACATTTGGCATGTATATCTCAATTCAGCTGAGTTGAAGAAAAAGACTAACAAGCCCCAAGAGATCCTCTTTGTGCAAACTAACCATTCCCCATTAGAGTTAATTTATTTCATCTCAAATGTTCTTATTACTATAGTACACTAGCTAGAAAGAATCATGGTTCATGTACAATATCATTCTTTTCCTCTTTTGATATATATATATATATATATATATATATATATATATATATATACACCTCGTGGAGTTTTATGAAGAAGTGTCGAATACCTTTCTTATGCAATTGAGAACCACATCAGAGACACAAGCATGCAGGCATACATGATAAAGTAGGGATTTCACAACATGTAATTTGTGTGGGGTAAAGGGGGATGATATGTGTGCAAACGAGATGCTATGATGTTGATGGGTGATTGATAAAGTAGGGATTTAATGCAAAAAAATGACAAATCTATGGTGTGCAAAATAAAAAACTCAAACAAAAATTATCAACATCTAATACCCACATCAACACATTCACAAAATGCTGATATACATGCAAAAGTCATGCAAAAAAGGACATGATTTCACAACTGCACAACTAGAAATTAGTCTACAAACAAAAAGCTGTAAAGCAACAACACAAATAAAGGGGGTGAGATCTCCACTTCTAAGTTGCAACCAAACATGTGGTGATTGAAGGTATCCAAGAGTCTCAAATAACAAATCTCGACCTCTGATACTAGGAAATCTATGAAAAAATCCAATTGCCCAAACGACGAATCGCACGGCACAGTATGGGGAGGAGACAAGTTCGACCGTAGCTTCCGCGGGAGGAAAATGGGGTGGAGGAGAAAGCTTTGGGTGGTGATAAAAAATGGAGATGAAATCGTTTGGGGGTGGATGGAGTAAGCAGGTGATCGAAAGGACTAGGTACGATGAAATGGGGAAGAACAGAGAGAAATGGAGAAGGAAAGAAATTGGGGGGGAAAAATAAAACATTTCGTGCAATTTTGACACCCTAGACCTAACCCCGACGATTCTTTGAGTGTTGCATACTTTTCCCGGCAAAAGATTTCGCTGCAATAACCCTATTATTCGCTCTAAATGCAAAAAAGGAACCACCTACTTTAAATTAACTATCGATGTAAAAACACTGCGGCGATTTTATACAATTATAAAATCGCCGCAATAGGTCATCGCCATAATAGGTGATTTTTCTTGCAGTGACCTATTGCGGCAATTGTAAAATAGATTTATTTTACAATAAAAATAATTTTACAATCTAATTTATCATATCAAGTGAGTTAGTTTGTGAGTTTACTTATATACAATTTCTTTGAAATTAAAGCATTTCTATTATGTTACTAATAACACATACAGTCAGAAACCTCGTGCTAGCTAGCTTGTGAAAAGGCTAAAGTTTTTTGGTTGTGACTTATTGCACGATTTAGTTGTGACTTATGAGATATATATATATATATATATATATATATGTGTGTGTGTGTGTGTTTGCAGTAATTAAGAATGTTTGATATATATCTATAATTAAATTTTGTTGTTATCGGCATTAATCTGCAGGTGGTTTCGATTTAGGTGCCGTTTGGATAGTGAATTGAGATGATATGAGTTAATCAGATGAAAGTTAAAAACTGAATAAAATATTATTCTAATATTATTTTTTATTATTATTATTATTTTAGAATTTGAAAAAGTTGAATTGTTTGTTATATTTTTTGTGAAAATTTAAGAAAATTGTAATGATGAGATAAACTGAGATAAGATGAAATACTTCTTGTATCCAAACGAAACCTTATGCTAGCTCGTCATGTTGTTATTAGCTAGAATGCAATCTCAATTTATGGTGGCAAATTATAGATAGTCGGTTTAGACTTCAACAAAACATAGAAGTAAATGTTGCTTCACCAATGCATGATTCTCATGATCATCATCATCATCATCATCATGTATATATAGATCATCATCAGACCCTAGTTTTCATATATTTATGTATATACGTGCCAATTATATATGACTCTCGCGGACCGAATGGCATTACCCTAATTGATCCTTAGGGACAATGTGTCAATGATCGAGGTTTATATTTGCAGGTTGGAGTACTTCAATCGGCCCCAAACTGCAAGCTAGGGCATTAATGTCGCTAAAAAACTTACCTAGCTACCATTGAATTAACTTTTTAATTCTTTTCAAATTTTTTCAACATACTATATATGATCTATTTTTGAGAGAGAGAGAGAGAGAGAGAGAGAGAGAGGGGTCACATTAAGTTAGGCATAACATTTTCATGAACAATCGTATATATATGATGGCTCGAGCGGGTGTGTTTACTTAATAATTACATGTATTATTTTTGTTTAATAATTAGTAGTTTATTTGGTTTGATAACTGAGGGAGGAAGCTGATCAGGGAGGGAGGGGATCACTCAGAAGAGACAAATAGGGAGCAGAATGCCACACAAGGACACTACCAAAATTTTCATCTCTCTCATGATCCTAACCAGTTTTAATTACTAAATTAATCTCAAGAATATTGTAAGGAAATTAGTATGGAAGTAGTTATCGAAGCATAGTCAAAAAAGAAAGTCAGCCATCAATGATCAGTCAAAGTTGTCAAAAACCAAAAAGCTAATGCTGACAAAACTTAAATCTAAAGCTGTATTTGGTTGTAAGATTAAGTTGAAATTTAGTTTAATTTTAAATTAATTTTAATATTTAAATACTCAACTCTCAAATTATTAAATTTATGTTAATTCAAAATTCTTTTACACGTGAGACTCACAATCTTTTTCAACTTCTTATAAAAAATATTAAACTCATCTTAACATCTAAACATATTTTAAACTCAGTTTAGATAGGTTCTACATAATTTTTTTCACTACTCAACTCACTATTATTCATAAATAACTAAGCTCAACTGAATTCAGCTCAACATTCAAACGCAACAAACATTCTAATTACTGCATGTACAACATAACAGTGTGAGACAAATGGTAGGAAAGAGGCTTTTAGATGTACATGCACTACTAGTCTTTTAAGTGCGCTGCAGTTGAGAAATTGCATGAAAAACTTACATATTTTAAGCAATCTGACAACTCGAAACCCACCAATCTATTACCATACAAAAAGGTCGGTAATATTAAAATCAGTACTGATGTGTTTGGTGTCTGCACGTATCATTAACATCAATGCAGCTAATTCTATATATCAATATATAGTAGTGCATGCGCACACTGGTTGAGTACTACTAGTACTGCATGAGCTGTAGTACTTACATCACTAGCATTAACCTCATAAATAATACTTTTCTATTATATAGTGCATGCATTATAAAACTTTCAATGCATCTAAGCCTTATCCCTTGGTACCTCTGGCAATCTCCAACACCTCAAAATGCAACTGTAAAGTGTGTAAAAATCACATATTCGTTTTGAAAAAAAATGAGATTCACTATTAAAAAATTAATTTTTTTCATGTAAATATCATGTTTTATTTATTTTTTTAAAAATGATTACGCGACGGTTGCATAATTTACGGTTATAAATATATTTTCTCTTCCAAAAACAAGAGTTGCTTTCCTTTCACGACACGTCGTTTTGCTACCGATCAAGACGCTAGAAAAGCATGCATTTCTATTGCATGGTGAGAGAGGACCTTAATTTGGCCCATCAATGGTTCGTTGAGCCGACCGAACTCGGCCCATTGAACTTTATATGCATCTACTGCCACTCGCTCGCTTGCTCCAAGAATCTAAACCCTGAAGGATAGATAACAAACACGTGTCTGATCCAAAAATTTCCACGTAAGCACCATCTACATTGATAATCCAACGGTTTTAACTGTATACCACAGTACTAAGCTAAGAACCAAATTCATCTCCTCCTCCTCTGTGCAATGGCTCTCAAAGTCTATACAACAAATCTAGGATTTCAATGGAACCCAACACCCACATTCTCACCCATGTTCAAGACAAGAAATCTTCGGTACAAAAGTACTAAGCTCTTCGACTCCTCCTATAGCAGTATTCGCAGAAATGTTACTGTTAATGGATCTAATGTTGTGGACGAGCAGCAACAGGTTTCATTCAACGAACAAGAAAACAAGCTCATTGAAGCGCTTATTGGGATCCAGGGCCGAGGCCGCTCTGCTTCTACTCAACAACTCAGTGTACAGTGCTTCTTACACTTTTTTTTTGTTTTTTTTTCCGGGCTGCATTAAGCTCTAACCTATTTCTTATGAATTTACGTGCTTTCTGATCTTTTATCAATTTTGATATAGTATGAAAGATTTTCTGCAGGATGTTGATCGTGCCGTGCAAGTTCTAGAAGGTTTTGAAGGCGTGCCTGATCCGGTGTGTTGTTTTATGTATTAAGATTGTTTTCTTCTTCTGTTTTGTGCTAAATTTCAAGATGTCATTTATGACAAGAAGTTAGCCGAGTTTGTTTGTTTACATCATAGTAGAGCTTGAGAAAACTAAAGCCTAAATTGATTTTCTATCCTTCAATTGGAAAACCAGGAAATTCTGCTGCAATATAGTACTAGTGTTTATTTGCTGCCACTGAGGTTTTGGGTGTAGAAAATAATAATATCTTCTAGTCCTATATACATGTCTATTCCACAGAATTGACTATGCCTTGAACATCTGCAGACAAGCTCTAGTTTGATTGAAGGTCGGTGGCAACTGATGTTTACAACTAGACCTCAAACAGCATCTCCAATTCAGGTCAGACTTCGAACCCCTGCCTCTCAAATGCCTTGATAAGATTGTATAGATCATATTTTTCCATTTTCTAGATGAACTCCATTGAGAATCATGCATCTTAATTATCTCGTTTCTTTTGATCTATTCTTCCCAAGTGCCAAATAGAAGCTTTAAAATCTCGAAATAAACCAATACGCACACTTCCCATGTATGTTTCTGCAGAGAACGTTTGTGGGGGTTGACTTCTTTAGCGTGTTTCAAGAGGTTTACCTTCGGACGAATGATCCGCGTGTATCCAATATCATAAAATTCTCTGATGTAATAGGTGAGCTGAAAGTAGAGGTATGACTTCAATTTCTTAGCTTTCATATTTACTTTTTGAGTTGTGCTACACAGAAGCCTCACACCCTGCACACCCACTTAAAAATATGTGATTTTACTTTTAATTCAATATGAAATATGAGGATAAAAAAGTAAAATCACATGTTTTTAAGTGGGTGTGCAGGGTGTGGGGCTTATATTTAGAATTTTTCTTACTTTTTTGGGTTAAATTACTTACGGCAAGGATTGCCACCTAAGCCTCTTCAGCAATAATATAGAAATGCTATACTTAAGACATGAAAATAAATATGCAGTTACCAAACTTACAAGAAAACTGCTTATTTTTTACTAGTTATTTATAGCGAAAATGATTATTTCCTGTCAAAATGAGTGTTTTGTCGCAAATAGTCATTATAGTCACAAATGCTTATTTTTCTTGTAGATATATATCGATACTCTCAATTCAAAGCATATATCATTGACATGGCCTTAAGGCTCAATTTCATTCACCTGCAAAGCAATAATTATATTCAAAATTCATCTCTCTTATATCATGAATTATCTTTTGGTTCTATTCAGGCAGCAGCATCAATTAAAGATGGTAAACGAATACTTTTCCAGTTTGATCGAGCAGCCTTTTCTTTTAAGTTTTTACCCTTTAAGGTTCCATATCCAGTGCCTTTTAGACTTCTTGGAGATGAAGCAAAGGGTTGGTTGGATACCACGTACCTGTCCCCTTCTGGAGACCTCCGTGTCTCAAGAGGAAATAAGGTAAATGGGCACTTCGTTTGTTCCTTGATACTTTTACTTCAGTACTTGTGCTCAGGTAAAAACCCTTGCCAGAACCTCCTCTTATTTGATTTGATAAATGCTAAGGATATCCAGTAATGTCTCTGTAGTGCAGGGCACCACATTCGTCCTGCAAAAGAAGACTGTACCAAGGCAAAGATTGATATCAGCCATTTCCACGGGTACAGGAGTTAGAGAGGTAAAGATGCCGATACATTTTTTACATTACATGTCATGGAAAATGTTGCTCTATTGCTGATTTGGGTCAGCCCTATTAATCACTTTGGCAGGCAATCGATGAGTTTATCTCCTTGCATCAGAATCTAAGTAGAGATGAAACTGAACTCCAAGAAGGTGAATGGCAAATGATATGGAGTTCACAGGTACTCTCTTCTAAAGATCATAACATCACCTCATTATTTAGTTACATCAACAAGAATACATGGAGACGATTGTCTTGCACAGAAAGCCAACAAGAAATGCCTGAAGATGGCTGCAAAACCAGCCATGCTTTTGTGGTAGACATGGTTTTTGATATTCTGGCAAGAGGCTACGATGGCAATTCAGAGCATTATGGTGCAAATTTAGACGAAGTGGATATGAAGACATTGCTTTTTTTTTTTTTAGAAGAAAGAAAAACTTTATTAGTCAGCCCTCAGAATTAGAGAGCAGAAACAGATGCAGAACCAGAAGGAAGCCCAATCTACAAAAACTAAACATAGAAAACTTATTTACATCTCAAGTAGAAACACCCCACTCTCTAATCAAAGAGTTCCTTCAACTTCTTTTAGAATACTGTCCTGAGCAAAATACTGAATAGAATTCCCCTCTGGCTCGACTCCTTGCAAAGAAATCAGCAGCACCATTGACTTCTCTGTAAACATGACAAGTTTAACCAGATAGACCGCTAGTAGCTTCTGTAATCAGTTCCCAAACGTCAAGAAACTCCTAACGAAGTCCTCCTTTATGCTTCAGCCATCCAATATGAAGGCATTGCTTAAAGTAATGAAGAATCTAGTCATCAAATATGGCTCTTAATAGAGTAAGATCACCAGACAAGAATAAGATTTTATAGCTCAGTTGGGACTAGGTAGTAACTTCTATGTTCTACTCCTCTGTATCTCTAAGCAGGAACTACTACTAACACCACCATTTACAAAAGTTAGTATTATGTACTGCATTTGCACAAAATTTCAAATTACGTAGCTGTACTCATTGCTAGTGTCCGTCGTGAACTCATTGCCGTCATGAGAAGAATGCCTGTCTCTTTTAAACTTGACAAACTTTTCGAGCCGAGCTAAACTCATCGATCCCCTTTCACTCTGTAGATAGAGACAGATAGTTGGATAGAGAATGCTGCCAACGGTCTTATGGGTAAGCAGGTGAGTCAATAATAAGAGCGCTCAGTCAATTATACAGATCGTGTAATAGGATTTTCTGAGATGATTAATCACTTCCACAATCTTAAAATGCTACTCCTATAGATTGTCAAGGAAAATGGACAAATAAAGTTTCTGGTTGACATCTTCCTGGGGCTCAGATTCTCCATGCTTGGTAAATTTGTGTAAGTTCCTCACAGCTTGCCGATTGCCATACCAGGCATCTTGAAGAGCAGTTTTTTTTTTTTTTTTTTTTTTTTAAACATTGGTTGGAATGATTCATGCTGTTGCACATTTCGGCAGGAAATCTGGCAAAAACGTATATGAACTTACAATGGACGATGCTGTAATACTTGGCGGCCCCTTTGGATATCCTATAGAGATGGAAAGCAAGTTTAACTTGGAGCTACTGTAAGACTATTCATTCAACATCACTGCCTTTTGCTGTTCATTTACAACCAATTAATATATAGTCATAAATTGCAGAATTGGAAGATAACTGAATTTACTTGTTGCAGATATAGCGACGACAAGATCAGAATAAGCCGGGGGTACAACAACATTGTTTTTGTGCATTTAAGGACAGATGGATCGAGCAAGAAATAAAACACAGTTTGGGTTTGACCAAAAGAAAGACATGTATTTAGATTCATCACGCTACTCTCTTGCTTACGCCATATGGATGTCTTGTTTGTGAAGTGAAATATCAGGGTGAACATGTTTGCTCTTACTGATCCTATGAAATAAATAAGTATATATCCTTCTATCGACATCATCGTAGTGGACAACTACAAAAGATGAAGTGGTCCCCATCTCAAGAGGAGTGGTTAATCAGTCTTCGTCTCTCCGAATTGACATTTTGAACTTTTGTATCTGATCTTTAAGAAACCCAGCAATCTTCTCGAGCATGCAGGCAACCTGAGCCTCTTATCAACCTAGACACGACAAAAAGTCTTAAAAGGCGTCAAAAGATATTTGAGATTCCATGAATAACTCGGTGAATAATTTATAACAAGGGCTCCTTGATCCCAATTTAATAACTAAAAACAAAGCCTGTGGCTGTTGATTGAACCACACACAGGATTTCAAGTAATAAAAAGTGTTTTCATGTGTCATTCTGTCCTCTGGGTGTCATTTTTTCTTTTCTAGATAAGTATGATTTCATTGTAGAGAAAAAAAAAAAAAAAAAAGAGATCACGGCCCTAGATATACAAGGGAAAGATACCAAATTTGAATTATATTGGATTTGTTCGGATACTGAAAATATTTCATCTTATCTCATCATTACAATTTTTTTAAATTTTCACATAAAATATAATAAACAATTTAATTTTTTTCAATTTTCAAAACAATAATAAGATTATAAAATAATATTCTAACAATATTTTATTCAACTTTCAACTCATCTAATCTCATCTTACTATCCAAATGGCACCTTAGTCTCTGGCCGTCACGACAATCCATATATAATTAAGATGGAAGTATAAATATGATATTTATATCTTCAAATTAGAACTTGAAATTATACAATTTTACTAACGTGACATTTAATAAATAGACTAGAATACCAAAGTTATCCATATTCCGATAATATTAATAAAATAGAGAAGGACGTTGCTACTCGGCCATATAAGTTTACTGCTCAGATAGAACGCTTGACTTGACAGTACCACGTGACATTGCCATGTCATATTAAAATACAAAAACTTTTTTTTCTTCCTTATTATCACAATTATTAATTTATTATCATAATTGCAAGCATCTGCAAAATGATTCACTGAATATAAAAAATTATCAAATTCTTTAATAAATTTCCAAAATGTATGATTCAACTCATTACCAAACAATAATGCTGCTAGAAGTTTTGATCAATCTCCATTGTTTCCAAATTCATAATTTCATGTCTTTCTATTGTGCCAAAGAAATATCACAATTGATCTGACTTGTTTTTATAGTCATTGCTATTAATAAAAAACAAAGCAAGAAATGAATCCGAAGATAATATGCCTAACAATTGAGGGTAAAAAACGGAGTGTTTCAATTTTTTTTTTCCTATTAATATGACTTGATTGTGTCACATGGCATTGCTAGCTTAAGCTGTCGAGTGGTAAACTTAAATGACCGAGTAGCATTTTCCTATGAAAAACTCTAATTACGCCCGGGTTGGGAACCCCCGCATAGCCATCCCTCCACGTGTACAATAATGAAATGGTGCGTTGAAACACCCCCACAGACGAAACATGAAACAAGCTTCCCCACAGACGAAACACCCCCACGAAAAATAGAACACTGTGAGAGAAAGCTAACTTGAGGGAGGGATTGAAGCTAGAGAAAGAGAGTGGGAGTTCTACCAAGAGAACAACCAAGGAGGGTGGAGATACCCTGTGATAGTGGCTCACGAAGGCATGAGCCTTGTATAGTGGGGGAAAAAGTTAGGTTTCGTTATATTGACCAACAGTGGAGAGAAGAGGAGGAGAGGTAGCAGTTCGGGGGGCCAAGAGAGGCAAATAGCTAGTGGTTAGAGCAGAAATTGGCGGGGATAGAGACTGCAGGATAGAGGTTACGCGGCGGCACAGCACGACATGGAGCAGCCGAGAGGGTGGTGAAGGACTGGGCTTTCGTGGTGGTTGGCAGAATGCTTTGTTTTTTAATAGAAAAACAGAATATGTTTCAGTCGACTGCGGCGTGGAGTAACGGCGTGAGGTGGAGGCCCTAGGTGGTAGTTGATGGTTCTTGGTGTAGGGTGGTAACGGCAAGGAGGAGCTTAGGCAGTACTACGTGGTCTTGTTCGATTCTCCTCCAACGAAGGTTGATGTGTGCATGGGGCTACTTCTCGTTTGAGGACATGGAGGAGCTGGGCAGGGGGGTTGGGCGTGGCTGTTGCGGTGTGGAGGAGGCTTGGAAGGTGTTGGTGAAAAGTAGTGGCGCACGGTGGGGCTTATAAAGGATGATTCATTGAATCAAGCTGAAGATCAATCAAGCTGAGCATCATGCATGAAGCACGATTGTAACAGTTAGAAAATCACAAAGGATTTATGATTGTTTGACTATGTAACAAACAGAAACTTCAGCCACAATTTTAGTCTTCTTACTTAGAATAGAACCTGTAAAACATGTATTTATTCTATTCTTATTCGTGTATCAATTAGTGTGTGAATATACAATTATTTTGTGAGCAACAAAGATTCTGTCAATATTCAATCTTCATTAGGGTTTTGGGCTCATAGTTTGGCTATTTCACAAGGGTGGTGCAATGGCTTCGTCGTTAGGTTGGCGAATGAGGGAAAAGAATGCGGTTGTGGTTTCTGGGCAGGGAGAATGTAAACGATGTGGGGGAGTGTTCATCATTGAGCTTGAAGACGGCACCAATGGGTTTCATTTCGTTCCTCTCTCATTTTGTGTTTTTTGAGTTTTTTTTTTTTTTTTAATATATCGTCATATCAGCCGATTCCCCCAAAGGCACCCAACCTCGTGTACCTGTAGCAGAACTACTTTCCTATAGAGAATGCTAGATATTTGCTTTTAAATTCAACATCATCCTTTCTCAATCTTCGACCGTCTTCAAAAGTTTGCATATTGTGTTCTTACCAAACCATCAGCCAAACATCAGAATTTCTATGGTCTCCAAGGGATTCAGCGAACATTCCTATGGTCTCCAAGGGATTCAGCGAACATTCCTACTCCACCACCTGTTGTTGGGTGATAACCCACTCAATCGCAAAGGCGTTTAATATCGTCGTCCTTGATTCCCTGACCAACTCAATGTAGCAAAAATTGATGCTTACTTTTTCCATTTTGCTACACAGAGCACCTATCCAATACCCTCTTTCTTAGATTATCCCATCCCATGGATAAAGATCTTTCCTCGTTTAGTTTCACAACTTATCTTATCTCATCTTATCATTACAACTTTTTTAAATTCTCATACAAAATCAAATAAATAATTCAACTTTTTCAAATCTCAAAATAAAAATAATATTAAAAAAATATATTCTAATAATATTTTATTCAATTTTTAACTTTAATCTAACTCGTCTTGTCTCATTTCATCTCAATCAAACGAGGCGAGCAGCCAAGTGCTAACCAAAAAAAAAAGGGGGGGGGAACCTTTGAAGGCACATTCTCCTAATACACTTTCCAAGGAAATAAGAGCAAAGAGCACATTCAAACAGGATTCAACCTCAAAAACCATCCAAAGGACGAGTTGACCTTTAACATCTCACCTCCCTTCTCCCCCCACCTTGAAAGCAACAATCGTGGCCACACTACAACTGTACAATTAAAGTGCTCAATAGTAATTGTTCAATTCATATATTTTCTTTTAACTCATTTAGTGAAGTGTGTGAGTTATCAGGATTATCCTTTGATTATCCTATACGCCATGACCAGCAACACAAGAATTGCATAAACTTTCCTCATATAATGAAGTAGTGGGGAGGCCTTTGGACTCTAATGTCTGCCAGAAAATTCAAGTAAACTCATTATGAGCATAAAAATGAAGGCGTTGAATCGAAAGAATTTCTAACCCTCTGCAGCTGATCCATCAAAATTTAATCTGATCTACCTTAATCTCTCCATTGGAAAGTAAGAGGCCACGGTTAGAAATGAAAAATTTTATTGAAGACTGCAAAAAGCATAACCATTTACACAGGACGTTTACCAACTAGCAGATCCCCCCCGCACAAGCACACAAGCAACTGCATACACCAGCAAAATTCACCAAGACGTCAGGTATTAGATACTACTTCAAAAACCACTTCCATACGAAACAAAACTCATTCTAAAGTTCCTACACAGCTTTTCAGCGTAACAACAAAAAGATCTTCCCTTTTAACAGATAGCAAAAAGAAATTTATTGGCAAATATGCAAAAGAAATCAAACGAAAGAATCAACAATGCATTGAACCAGAAACAATATACTTAAAGAAGAAAGAAAAAAAAAAACTCCCGTGGGGAAAAAACAGAAGCATAAGTGCATAATAAGTCATCAGATTTAGCATACAAATTCACAGTTTCTTTTCAAAATTAGCCTTGCACCCAAAGAAAAGGGAAAAGAACTAAGAAAGTAGAACCTAATAAGCCTACAGATGTTATTACGCGGAATGATGGCAGCATGTGGAGAACAATGCCAGTTCTCTGCGTCTCTCCTCATCAGACCAACTACAAACAAAGAAAACTAATAACCTACATTCTATTCTATCTCCCATATCCATATGTTGCACAAATCAACGACGGTAATTTAGATGTTCTCGAGATCTATCTGTTCAGAGAAGCTACTTACATTAACGCGGGACAAACTAGTCACCGTCGCCAATGCTCTTCTCTGAGAACACATTCCTCAGTTCCTCATTCGTGAACTCGTTCTCCCCCACAACAATCTTATCCATTGCCTTCTCAATTCCAGTCCCATCGTTGACCGAAGTCAATTCTACATCAGACACAAATTTATTTGCAACCTTTTCAACTTTGACCTCCTCTGCAATGGCGGCTTCATTTGGTAATAACTCGTTCCTTCGTTCTTCATTCTTGGCGTCATTCTCAACTGCAATGACTTCATTCCTTACAGACTCAGTCCTCATATCCGCATCCTTTACCACATTTTCCTTCACAATTTGTTCACCTTTAGGCTTATTTTCATCGGCAATCACTTCTTTCGGTAGAAGCTCATTCCTTTCTTCAAACTCTTCCATACAAACACCGCTTACACCCTCATTACCCGATGCCACATCATTCTCATTATCAGTAGTTCTTTCCTTCACTCCCTTTCCAGGCACATACTCCATGTCTGCATTATTCTCGAAACCCATTAAAGCTGGGGCATCCAACCCCCCCTCGCTTTCGTTTTCAGACCCATTCTCCACCACCTCCTCATTCACATCCCCCATCACTTGGTTCTGTCTCTCTAGGAATTGCAACCTCCTCCTCAAGTCCCCCAGCTCTCTCTCCATCAAGAAAAGCCTCTCCTTCAACGTCAAATTCTCCTCCTCCAACTGCGCTATATGTGAATCCTGATCATCAACCCTATTCTCCAAAACATTATGGTACTCAAACCCACTGTAATTTGGATATATCATCTCGAAGCGGCTCAAGTCATGGTCCAACCTCCTCTCCACTTCCACGTGCTCCTCCACATCACTCTCACTCGACCCACCATTCTCGTCCTCTTCCTCTTCCTCGTGTTCATTCCCACCCGGTGACCGAAGTCGAATCAACCCTTTCATTGACCCATACCCATCAACACCCCACTCCTCCTTTGCCATATCCCCCAACACTTCCCTCGAGGGGGAGAATATTGGCGTAGGGAGCACCGCCGGCGTCACAGGACACGGGGACACCAGATCAGCAATCCCACCAGTCTTCTTTGCCCTGATTATAAACGACGTCGTGTTCCTAGGCGCATAAGGCGCAACCCGATTGTTATACTTCTTCTTCTGGTGGAATTTCCGGGATTTAAATCTATTCTGGGACTGCAATTCGTAAAGAGCCGGGGGTTTGTACCCTCCCCCACTACCACTCGGACCGGTTATCGCCGGGTTTGGCATCGGCATGGGAATTGACATTGATTTCTCCATCCGTCTCGGATTCTTGTGCTTATCAGGCACCTTCTTGCCCTTCCAATTGCTTCGACCAGGCTTTAAAGCCGCCGTGTAATTGGGCTTCAAAGAAGAAGAACTATGAAACTTATTGCTAGGATGATCCATCGAAGCGTGTTGGGGCCACACTTTGTTGTATCCCCGGTTCAACATGGGCAGAGGCTGCGACTGCTGCTTAGACTGGTTCATCATCATAATCTGAGGCTGCTGAGCTTGGGACTGAGCCATCATCTGAATCTGGGGAGGCGGGGGCTGGCTGATCATCTGGTTCAACATCTGCGAAGGCTGCTGATTCATCATCTGTGACTGATCGTTCATCGTTTTTCCACTAATTGAATGGAACCAAACCCTAAAGACTGATTCTTCACAGCCTCCAATCACAATCGCGGGTTAGAACGATAAATTTATTGTTCGTTAAATTGAATCCGAAATCGAACAGTTAGCGACAAATAAACAAACAAATATACAATCAAACGAAAGAGGATAGATCGAACCCTAGAAACCTAATCCATTTCAGGTTCCGATCTTAAGAGACCTTTGAGCGCGTTTCTCTTTAATTTCGGTGAAAAAAATCACTTTTCTTATAAAAAATTTTCTCTCTCTCTCTCTAGAAGTCTGGTAAGCTCTGAGGAAAGGAAATTCTTGAGGTTTCTTCTTCCAAATGTACCGTTTCAGGGGTGACCAAATCGTCACCTAAAGGATGGTTTTATAGATAGAAGTAGAATGGGATGGACGGTTGGATTGAAGGACTTAGTAATTGAACGGCTGAGACTGAAGATTCTTGTCGGCTATGTGTAATTGAGTTCGATGGTAAATATGATTCTATTTTTTGGAATAGTTTTAAAAAGTGGAGAAGTTACATCTTCCCCCTCATGTAGTGTTTAATTTTCGTATCAGCTCTTTATTTCTCAAAATTATAATTTTCTCCCCACTTCAGGAATTCGTTTTTTTTTTTTTGGCTAAAGCAGCTAAAAACATTTTTTATTCAATATTGGATTATATTCTCCCATCCCATCAAATAACAACCAAATAACATAAATTCCGTAAAATTAATTTAAACTACAACTGCTTATATATATATATATATATTCATTTATTCAAGTCACCGACACTATTCATGAAATAGTAAAAATTGAGAAAGTACTATTTATGAACAATGCGTCGTCCCGTGATCAAATTAGACTCAAGTTTGCAGAAGTTTTGAATGAAATAATTATTATAAGATAAGAAATTGTCAGTGTTGTCAAGTCAAAAAGAAAATAATTCGATAGAAGAAAAAGAAAAATCATAGTTGAAGGAATCCTCGTAGCATTCTCAACTCTATAAATAAATAAATATATATATAGTGCAAAGTGATAATAATTGAAATAAAAAAAACCCAAAGGCTTAACTAAAATGTTGTCTTTTTTATGCTTACATGTCAACTTTAAAGAAAATTGAAACCATTCGAGAAATTTTAGACCTTGTTTTTTATTTTGAAGGAAAACACATTCTTTTTTTCTTTAAAGAGGAGAGAAGGGGTTTCTATGAGCAGAGAAGCAAACATGAGCATATTGGAACCTCCCAAAGGAGGTGGTTGAACGGGGGTTAAGAGATGGAGCATACGAAAGCTAGAGCAAGGAGTTGGGGGGGGGGGGGATTAGGAAGTGGGCGAGAGAGAGATCCATGGGAAAATTATGCTTTCATATACTTTTAAGGTGTCTTTTTCTAAAGGAAGTTTTGAAGGGTTATTGCACAAATCTTGTTCAAAATTATCTTTTAGTTGATGGAAAAATGATATTTTGGATAGTTGTATCAAATACTAATCAAGAAAAGGGACGAAATCTATTCTTTGGGATCGCCATGAAAGGGGAGTGAGAAGAGAAGTTGAAGGTTAACAAGAGGTACTTCAAAATTTCTAGCTTGGAGAAATAAATGCAAACTGCACAAGGTCAAGGAATAAGCATCATCCAAATCCATCATCCTCTTTCATTCTTTCTTATAAATCGTTTGTTGCAGTCTTTGCGAGAACTTCTAAACTAGTCTCGGCTATCTAATTGATCTCCCAGGGAGCACATAGAATGATTATTCTTAAGATTAGTTTGGATTCAAAGATGAGATAATTTCAAATGAAAATTAAATAAAATATTATTAAAATATTATTTTTTTAATATTATTATTATAAAATTTGAAAAAATTAAATTACGATTTGATTAAGTTGAATTATTATTAATATTACATATAGCTGTGAAATATACAAATGTCATGCAATCACTTTGAAAATAAATAAAATTCATTATTAAAAAATTAATTTTTTTTTTCATATAGATCTCGTATTTATTCAATTTTTATAAAATAATTATACAGAGCTTACACACTCACGACTACAACTATCATTTATATAATGTTAATAGGTAAGATTCCATCAAAAAAGAAAGAAAACTACATTTCTTTTTTCACCTTATCCCCAATATTTTCCTTTTTCCCTCTCTTGACATTTCGTCAGTATTTTGAGGCTACGGTAGTATGCTGGAAACAAAAAAAGAAAATCAGTAATAACGAAGAATTCGTAGGAAAATATCATTTCAAATAAGAAATCAATCAGTCCAATGTGTTTGGATGACATGGTGAAGAGCTGCAGTGCTCGAGTCATATGGAATACACAAAATTGCACTAATGCAGTCCTATTACTACCATAATTACAACAGCTTAAAATAAGATACGAACAATGAATTCTTTTGCCAGCCATATCGGCGTGCTCCGGAAATAAGCATAAACAATATTTTGTATGTTCGCAAGATTAATCCTTGTTGCGTGCTGCGCGATCCTTCCGTTGGCCACCAAGAATGCGAGAAATCTGTAGACCTCGGCTGAAAGCTTGGTTGAAGAGCATACGAGTCTGGAATTCTGAAACAAAAGGAAACCATGCAAGGAATGCAACTGGAGTGAAGAGAAGCAAGCCAATAATAATCTCATAACCACGAGCAAGCGTCCGAACTGAACCCCAAAACCCAGCTTTCTGAACAGCCGGCTTGCAGGCTTGCGCAATCTGGTGCAATTGGAGGACAAAAAACAAGCATGTGAAATTTAATTAAGCACGCAACTTGCATATACTGGATGTGAAACCAAACAAGATTTTTTTTTTTTTTTTGGTTACTTCAGCACAATATAATAGCAAAATGGAAGTATAAAGAACAGAAACAGTAGAGTACCAGAAGCAGCCCCCAACCAGTTGGCATAAAGGCAAGGATGCAAACAATGATGTCTTGCAGTGTCATATGCGGGAGGGCAATCAAAGTGACCAGAATGGAGACAAAAGTCAAGAATATCATTCCTTTGATTAATCGGAACACCAGTTGGAATTTAGCACTGAACCTTCGACGCCCAACAGAGACAGTCTATAACAAAGAAAAAAAACTTTCAAAAATAAATATGCTCAGAAAGAGATGCAAATGAAACCTTACACTGCAATACAATAAACAGGTAAGAGGAATAAAAAAGACTAAGAAGCAAGTAGCAGAATATTGTGCTGGAACATGCAAATTAAAAACAGAATAAAAATAAAGAATGCCCTATAAGCTGCACTGGGCATCAACCCCCAAACATTTTTCATCACAAAATCAGCCAGATAGTGTGAAAGAAAAATATTTACCATCCCTTAACTCATTAAAATATGTTTACTTGCTCAATTCTATAACCAAGAACAAGTTCAATTCAATATTCAGATATTTGGGGAATGCACTCCTGAATTGCAGTTAAAAAAGAAACGTAATGCTAGGCTCCAATCTATTGCCTGTATAATTTTCAAAGCATCTTCTTTGATTCCTACTAAGCCACGTCACCATTCCTTTACTTAATTGTAACTTAACATGTATAAAATGCATTTTTATTTATTTTAATCGCAAGCATTTTATTAACATCTCATCTTTTGTCAATATTGGCTTTTTCCTCCCACTCATCCCAAGGTTTGTCATGGAGAGGTAGCAAGTGTAGAGATATGCTTTCAGAGAAGTGGGCAATATCTCTGGACTAAATTTATATGAGTAGTAAATTTATGATTTTCTTCTTTCAGCGAGAACATAAATAAGTTGGAAACTTTGGGTAAATTATTAAACTGCAATAATCATTAGAAAAACTAAAAACTATATGGGATAGTGTAATTACTAGAGCTATTTTTGTTGCTTCAATGCTCTGGCATATAATAATCACGTTCAACAGAATTAACTGAATAATTTTGCATATATTTTCATTAAATTTAATAATTCCTTGCACCGTGCGGGTCTACAACTAGTTAGTCTAAAAACATGAAAATTACCTGTTGCGTGGATGAAGCAATATTTTATGCTGTGCATTATGGAACATGTGATAGGAAACTAATAGCAAAAGTTTGCACTTACCTTCATCACAAACAAGATTAGAAAGATCACCAGCCAAGATACTCCATATACCTGCGACCAGGCAAAAAGATTACATGATTTTGCTATTAATATCTTCCAAGAAACAAAATAAAACACAAGAAACAAGATCCTTACCAGAAAACTCCTGGTGTGTTTCGTAATGTTTAAATGATATACAAGCCCATACTGATAGATAAAGAATCTTAAAGATAAAAATATCTCGGCTACGATACCACGCGTTCCAGAATGACGAAGATGCTCTTGTTCCTCTTCCCACCATGATTCCCAACTTTTTTCAGGTGGAACACCTATGCCTCCTCGGTTACTAATCCACTTATTCCAATCGGTCCAGTCGTCTACAATCTTTTGCCACTCAAAACCAGAAGGGTTGAACAGAAAGGGAGCAAAAAGCCAGGTGCCCACCATAAACCACATGGATATAGTGATCAAGACATATGCAACAGCACTTCTATAAGTCTGACCAAATATTTGGTAAACGAGAAGTAAGACCATGAGCTCAAGACCCTTGACAAAATGACTACGGGAGTACAGTCTATAATTGTCAGCAAACTTGGCATGGAACACCACAAAACCTCGACCAGTAGCCCTATATTTTGCACCCCCATGAAGTAATGTCCTCCCATAGTAGTGGGTCTTTGTTCCGAGGGAGAATGTGAAAAATACAGGGGCCAGTTGCAGTTGCATCAATATGAATTCACTCAATGCAGTTCGAAAACCCCTTTCCAAACCAATCTCCATCAACATAGGCAACGCCATCAAAAATCCAATTTGAACAAAAGACTGAGAAGCAAGAGCCACTTGAAGAGGTTTATTGTCTCGAATTGCTCGTTCAGTAATCATCTCTTCTTCAAGCCCACTAAGGACAAGATAAAGGCGACCATAAAGGAACGCATATACAATGAGCACAGTGATCTGCCAGAAGAAAATTAGATAATGGTCAAAGTCTTCAGCTAAATACATAATATTCCAAAACCTGGAAATATTAGCTAGTTAAATTTGTACGTACAAGAGTACTGAAGTAGAAACCAACTGTGGTAAAATAAGCTGATAACATCCGGAAAAAGTCAAAACGGTGTCCAAGCCTGTATATATCGCGACTCACTGTCTGCTCTCCATTGCCATTAGCTATCTTCGCTTCAAACATAGAAATCTGGTTGAGGCCCACGTCCCTACCCTTCCCGACTTGTATGTACTCATGATGGGTAACGTTGCCTTCACGAAGGGTAGAATTGAAGCCTGTGTTTGCAGTTATAATAAAAGTTACTGGATAAAGCCAGAATGTTGCACAAACAAAAAAAAGAGTATAAAAGCTTATATACCAGCAAAGATATCTTCACTCAAATTAATAACTTTAGATGCTTTACTGACACCCCCTCTTGTAAGGTGAAAGAGTCTATCAAACACATCAGGATGACCATAGTGGAATCGAACCCTAGATGCACAAAACAAGAAAAGAGAATTGGTTTATAATCACTCTTAGAAACGAGATAATGTGAAGAAACAACTGAAGACATGCATTTATGATATATTATGAAATGTAAGACTATGAACAGAAACAAGCACGCAACACATTTGTAAAAGAGTTTTGCTATTCATCATCCTCACACACCACACTTTTTTTTTATTTAATTCTTTTTGTTTTATTCTTCCTAAATTAATTGAGTTTTTCTACTTAGCATCCATACACCACACATTTGGTAAGAGAAAAAAAATTAAAAAATTCTGTGGTGTGGTGTGAGGATGATGAGTAGAATTTTTCTTTATAAAAAGTTCCCTTCCAGATATACAGATGGACAAAGAAAGAAAGTGATTGCATATTTTCCGAGTCCCATGCACTAATACTGCCATTGTCATAGTTCTTTTATAAGTAATCAAATAATTTATTAACAGTAAAGTATAACCGTAACCCAAGGACACAGGCGAATACAAGGGAAGACGCCAAGAGGTAGAAATAGATACAAGGAAATCGTGAAAGCCTAGTCATTCCAGAGACCTGC